>NW_016810753.1:765184-811036 GCF_001698545.2 Rhinopithecus bieti
CCCAATGACATTTTCACAGAAATAGAAAAATCAATCCCAAAATTCAAATGGTACCAAAAAATACCCTGAATAGCCAGAACAATTCTGAGTGAAAAGAACAAAGCTGGAGACATCACCCTGCCTGATTTCAAAATTACTGCAAAGGTATGCTCATCAAAACAGAACGGTATTGTCATAAAAACAGATATATAGACCAGTGGAAGAGAGTAGAGAGCCCAGAAATAAATCTACATATTTAACATTAACTGATCTTTGACACATGTACCAAGAATTCAATGGAGGAAGAACAGTCTCTTCAATGAATGGTGTTGGGAAAACTGGACATCCACATAATTGGACCCTTTGTACAGCTTGTACAAAAATAAACTCAAAAGCAAATAGAGGCTTAAATGTGAAATCTGAAACTATGAAGCTACTAGAAGAAAACATAGGAGAAAAGCTTCCTGAAATTGGTCCAGGCAATGAGTGTTTGAATATGACCCCAGAAGCACGGGAAACAAAAGCAAAAATACACAAATGGGATTGTAACCAACTATAAAGCTTCTGCACAGCAAAGGAAGCAATCAACAGGATGAAAATACAACTTATGGAATAAGGGAAAATATTTGCAAAATATATATCTAATAAGGGATTAACATCTAAAATGTATAAGAAATTCAGAATTCAAAAGCAAGAAAATAAATAACCCAACAAAAGCGTGGGCAGAGCACCTGAATAGACATTTCTCTAAAGAAGACATACAAATTGTCAACAGTTAATTGTCTTTGCAATTGGCTTGTGGCTACCTGAAAATATCTTAATTATTTATTGACTTGTTTGTTTTCTCTTCCTGCCCACTAGAATGTCGGCTCTGGGAAAGCAGGGACCTGTGTGTTTTGTTGAACACGGTGTCCTCAACAATATAGACAGTGCTTAAGACTTAGTGCTTAACAAATATGGATTGAATTTGTTCGCCAAAGTCCTCCAAAAATGGGGTATTACCCATATCCATAAGGGGTATATGTGAAAAGGAACCCAAAAGTTAAAAATCTGGCTGATGTTGGGGATGAAGTGGCATTCTTGTCCTCAGTAACTCATTTTGACACAGGCTCTCATGCAGCGAGAAGCCATGGAAAACAAGATACCAAGCTCTTAGCTCATACTACTCAAAACAGAGCATACCCTAATACTAGGGATTGGGAAAAAACTTGTGCCCACGGGCTGCTCTGAGGTGGACCAGCTGGCAGGCTATGTGCTGTTATGCACGCCCTGAAGATGCTTAGGGTTCTCCCTATCTCATTCCCAGATGCTGACCAACACAACACCTGGGAAGTTAGGAAGAGAATGACAGTCAGCCAACCATAGAATTGCTCCCCAGAGGTTGAGCAAGGAAGTGACCAGTGGCTGGTCCCACCACCTGTTCTTGGGGCTGGGCTGGGCTGAGCTGGTGTTGGGTTCAGTTGTGAACCAGAATATGTTGCAGCAGGAGCTGGGGAGCTCAGCTTTTAATTTGAATCAGTGAGAGGGTTGGAGTGATTGATGTCAAGGAAGTAGAGCTTGAAGAGTGGGGCAGACACCCAGGTGTGCTGGTCCTTTCATCTTCGCATCAAATGCTACCTGGTGAGTTACAGGGCACAGGCTGCGGGTGTGGGGGCCGAGGGGTAGGCAGCTGCTACCCAAAAGCAGAGACAGGCCACGTGACTGAAGACAGATCCTGGCTTCCTGTCAGACAGCCGCCTGCAAATAATAACCTGCAATTTCCTGGGAGGGGCAGGCAGGTAAGAGTCTTTTAGTAGATGAAAGAGCTATGACTGATAATATAGGTAACGGAAATTTGACAAATTAATTCATTTATTACTTATTGATTCATTTATTAATTTAACAAGCATCTGTAGCCTTGCCCCTAAAAGCACAGTCCAAGCACCAGCAGCATGAGCATCACCTGGGAGAGCTTGTCAGAAATTCAGGATCTCAGACCCTACCCCAGTCCTGCTGAGCTACAATCTGCATTTAAACGAAACTCCCAGGGAGTTCTTAGCCACCCAAAAGTCAGAAGGCCTGATCTATAGGATAACTGCTGCACCCACTACTGGGTATGACCCTACAGGGATGCTGGAAGGGTGCATCTGGCAAACATCACCCCCCTACTGGGAGGCACTTTGAGAAGAAGGGCCAGGTGCAACCTCCTGCAGGTGTTACTTTGAGAAGACACATTTCACACCTGGTTTATTTCTTTCCAAAGTTCGTATAATATCTGCCTACTTCAACGAGATAGGAACACAAATGACAATAGCACACAGCAGTGATGATACAGCAAGAGAGGTATGAGGGCCTTTTCTTGATGGCATTTGAAATAAAGTTGCCAATGGCCCCAGTCCCTTCTCTTGTGGCCTCTCCCCATCCTACTAAAGTGTCCTTTCATCAAAGAAAACCTATTCTTTCTGGAATGAATCTACCGAGAATCACTTACACCTCTGTGCGAATTCAATCAATGAATATTTGCATTTCTATACTTTTGATACCTGTTCCAGCTGTGCCAGAATTCACAAACTCATGGGGGAGGAATTTGCGGGCAGAAAAGTTACACTGTTCAGCAAGCTTTGCCAGATTAGAATGTAGGTCCTGAAAACAACGCTCTCAACACAGAAATCGAAAAAGCACTTTACCATTTATGAAAGTATTTCCTTAGGCACCAACTTTATAGATGAAAAGACTGAAGTTCAGAGAGGCTGTGACTTGCCCAAAGTCACACAACTAGTAAGTGGTTAAACTGAGATTTCGGCTTCATCTTCAACTATAATTTTTGCGTTCTTTATACTGTTTAGGCACTTCTATATCAGAAGAATTCTTGTCTATCCAAGAAGACCAAGTCCCTCTTCTCTATTTTTCATTACTTCATGCAGAAAATAGTTTTATCGGCACCTTTTCATGTTTAGAGTTGAGAAAAGAGGACAAGTAAAGGGGAAATATTTCTGTCTCGTCACCCATCCAATGGCTATTTTCAACCTCAAGAACCTTACAGACCAATAAAGGAGAAAAGACATACTGAGAACACTGTATCGTGTTCCTATTCCTCTGGTAGGGACTAAACTTGGCTTCAACTTCCAATTTTTTGGCCCCATAAAGTCTGACGTCCTCCCAGTGACAAACACTAATTTTCAGAGTTACCGTCTCTTGGGGCTTTTTACTGCCAACTCCTGAATCAAGTATGCTAACAACATCTCATTCTGCGTCAGTGGACACATGGAACTAAGCCACTTTACCACAGTCCAGAAAAAATCCACTTGTGCCAAGCATTTTGTGAATTTAGATAATGTGTTGAAAGCTGAGAGTCAGGGAGTAGCGATCGCATTGTGGGTGTGTGGTTGTTCTCCCTTTCCTCCATCTATCCTGTTCACCCACTCTTCCCGACTCTGGGAAGCCACAATTCTTCCTCCTTGGGGGCAAGTTATTCAGCCATCTCCTAATCCTCAAGTTGTATAACCCAAATGTATCATAATGCTCAGAAGGAAAAAAGGACTTTCCCTCTGCCATGAGAACTTTAGATTGCAGCTGATATTTTATTTTTAAATAAATGACTTTGTTAACAGGTAATGTTGCACACATTAGAAGCACATCATTTGATAAATTTCCACAAAGTGAACACATCTGTGTAACCATTAGGCAGACCTAGAGACAAGACAAGAGCAGCATCCAGAGTCTCCTGTCTGAGAGAGGTGGTAATTTTAATAGAAAATTATTGCTATTATACACATGAGAGGAACATGGAAAGTGCCATGAGAGGTGAACATCTTGTCAGAAAATGGAGGAGACTTTGACCTGGGTAGAGGGAGCAAAGAGGGCTCCAGACTGGAACCCTGCAAGACGGATGGCATTTGGTCCAACAGAGAATGGGTGGATGCATGAGTGGGATGTGCCTAGTTGCAGAGATGGCTTGACTGTACAAAAGGGCATGGAGGGTTTCCACCATCAGTGAGGAGCCCAGTCTGGTCTATGTCTGGAGGTGGGGAAGGGTGGGGTAGAGTGTTGGAGAAGCTAAGGCTGGAACCGCGTTGTGAAGGATCTGGAATGGCAGTGGCAGTGTTGTTCAGTGGTTTTTGCACAATTTTAGATATATCTACTAAGACTCAGTGTTGCAACTGACAAAAAAAAATCAGGTTTGTTTAAGGAAAAAAAAATGCTGTATTGCTTCAGACATTACTTGATCCAGGGTTCAAATGATGAGTGAGACTACTTTTCCCTGCCTCCTTTTGTTATTTTATCTGTGTCCTTGGTGTTGCCACTTTTAATGTGGGTTTCCCCAAAGCAGTCCCTCAGGCAAGAATTTGACTGTGATTTGGAAGATGCAGGAGGTAGCAGCGAGAGTGTGGGGAAGTGAGACAGGGAAGGGAAAATAGCCAAAAAGTGGTGCAGGATCCAGCCAGCTCTTCCTGTGGGTACCTGGAGCTTAATCCCACAGTGCAGCTCTGGGAAACCTGGTGGACTGCATGCCTCAGTGTTACCCACCTGAGGGGCGAAGCAGCTGGGGCAACAATTCCCATCAGTCGTTGGTAGAGGGCCTCCCTGAGGGTTATTAATCTCCCGGCACTTCCAGCTGCTGGGCACTCAGGCAGTGCAGCCTTCGGAGAGTTCTGAGAAAGCCCATGGGCAAAGAGATTCAGCTGGAAGCGGCTGGCACCCTGAAGCGGAGAGAACCCATGAGTAACAGCTGCCTGACAGATTCAGCCTCTTCTTCACTCTTAGTAGGTTCTGCCTTTACACACACACACACACGCACGCACGCACACACACGGCAGCCCCATGTCCCATGTCTTGGGGATGGAAATAAGAGATTTTCTTTCCCAATAACTGAGCAAAAAAACTGATCCTGGCTTTCATTTTATCCAAATTGGGTCACTTAAATGACTCCCTGAGGACAGCGGGAGGTGATACTCCTAGAAAAGGATCCTCTTGCCATTCACCGACTCGGCAGAGGAGGGAGGAGAATGAGTCCACAGGGCAAAACGAGGAGTCCGGCTGGGGTGTCATCAAGGTGTCCCATGGACAACTGGTGTGTGGTACTGAAGCCTGAAGCCTGAGAAAGAGCTTGGACTGAAAACATTTGTGTGTGTGTGTGTGTGTGTGTGTGTCTTCATTTGGGTTTCTGCAAGGTAGACCCTGAGACGGGGACTTGCGTGTGGGTTGTTTAGTTGGGAGGTGATCCCAGAAAGCAGCCATGAGGGAGTGGGAAAGTGAATCAGGGCAGGAGGAGAAGTCCGTTCAAGGGGCATTAATGAGCACAGTGCTCTGAGGGCAAGTGGGCTCCCTCCCACTGGGGCCCTCTGGGAACCAGGGTACAACGTACCTCAGAATTCTCACCGAGGTGTAGCAAACTGGAGTTTCCTTCACTATCTCCCATCCCTCACTGCCTGAGAAACTTTCAGAGGCATCTTACTCTCCCATCTTTCAGACCTAACCTGTATGTGGGCCTGGCATGGACCTGTGGCCCGAGAACGCCCCCAGGTCGAGAGATACAGAGTCCCTGAGCAGGTTGGGCATTCACCGGTGCGGGAATCCTCCAGCGTGCAGCGAGGGCATGTGGCTGGGACACTGTCCTCATCGCTGCTGTCTTCTTCCTGTCCTTGGCGGAACTCCCTGGTGGGTGGGGAGGGCAGAATTCCCCCACCCCTCACTCCTGGTGCCCACCCCTTTTCATCTTTGAAATCGCCATTCTCTGTTCCCACGTAGCCCAGAGCCCCTGTCTTCTCTAACATGACTGTACCTCCACGTTGGCCCTGGCTGTGTGTGTTCTAGTTAGTAAATGCAGCTCTTTGATAAACTTCCACATTACAAAGAACCCAGGAATAAAGGCTTGGGGTTGGGGTGTGTGTCAAATGTTACTCCAATAATGTCCCTGGGAATGGAAATAGCAGTTATGTGGGCAGGAAAATAATTATGTGATCTGGCCTGTGTCTTTCGGTTTAATTAAATCAGTGATACTCAAGTGGCCTAGAGGGTGTTTTAGAAGGTTCTGGGGAGACTTTTTCAAACCAGACACACTTCCTCTAATGGGTCCCACTGCAGAGGGTTGGGGGTGGGGACATGGCCTCCTCTCTGCCTCCCTGGTGGAGAATCCCTGTGTGTAATTTGGGAAGTTACTGATGGGTGAACTTTGGAATGTAGACAATGTGAAGGCAGAGGAAAGGCTGAGAATTACTGGTTTGAAATATAACCCTGGATCCACAAGTGTGGCAGAGTGGGAGAAACTTGTGGAGAGAAGACACATGTTTGAATTCAGAGCTGACTAGCCACTGAGCTTCTCTGGGCCTCCGTGTCATTATCTGTAAAACAGGAATGTTAATGCAAACGGCATGGGGTTGTTCTGGAATTCAGTTTCTGGCATATAGTTCTGATTGCACTCTTTTTTTTTTTTTTGCAGTTAACGCTGAGTGATCTTTAATGCAGAGCCCCTAATCCAGTGTGACTATGGGATAGCAATCTCCTGGTCCCTCCCTTCTACCCACATTGCTGACCTCCTGCTAGGTGGTCAGTGTCTGCCTCATAGCACAGCTGGAGGCCCCTTTGTTGTTATCAAAAGGGCCCCTGATGTTGGGGGTGGTTAGGGGCATTCTTCGTCACCTCGTGGTCACAGGCCTTGCAGAGCCACCTCACTGTTTTTGGGGGGAAACCTTAGGAGAGTAGGAGGTGCCCCAGAGGCTGTTTCAGATGTCCCGAAGGCTAGAATGTGGATAAGGCCTGCTTGTGGGTGTTTGTCAGAAAAGACATAGCTGAGGCTGGACGTAGAGAACGAGCATTCTTCGTTGCAGAGAGAGGGGGAATGAGAGCCCTGAGCAGATCACCTCCTCAGAGACACCTTTCTGACTCTCCCACCACTCACCTAGGGACAATACCCCCTTGCTTTGAGCTCTACAGAGCTCACTCTCACCAAAGAACTGCCAGTCTTCTCCATTACATGCTTTCTCCCCTTGTTATATGCCTTTAATTAATACTGAAATCATTGCCCTCAAACATTCAATATGATCTATGTTTTTAAAAATATCATAAACAAAGAAAATAGCACACACATACAATAGCACACATGAGAAAATGCCATTTACGTTCCAAAAAAGACGCTGATTCCTGTGGATTCTCCAAGAAGCCTGGGTAAGTTAACAATTATTCCTAAATCCAAATGCAAACACAAATGCCGTCAGAGTGAAAAACCACTTGCTATCGTTTGGAGGAGAGGAAGTGGGTGGACATTCCCAGGAATTCCCTTGGTGAATCCTGCAGAGGCATTGCCTCAGGGAGACTGACCCCAAATATAGCAGGTGCAGCTGGCCCCAGGCTGGAATGCACTCCTCGGCTGTTCTTCACCCTGAGCCAGCAGGGACTCTGCCTGATACTGCACTCTCTCTTTTCTGCCTCTTGGATCAGGGTGACATGCTTTGAGCCTTTTTTTTTCTTTAAAGCTCTATGTGACAAAATAAAAAGGAAATCGCTGAGCCCTCTTTCCTCCCCTATTTGCTTTACCTAGTGAGAGCTAAGGACACATTTTTGGCTCTTTTTTGGTAGATTGCTCCATGCACACATGAATTCACTAAGAGTCGAGGCAGAAAGCTCCTGTGATGAGAACCTGCTCAATTAAAGTCACCCTAGTGCAGGACCTTTAAGAATGCCTGCTGCAGAAGAACTCTGCTGAGATGAAGATGCGAAGTAACCATCTAGTACATTCCACTGCTGAAACAATGGCACAACCCTGGGCATAATCCATTCTGAAATAAGGTGCAATAAAAATGAAGAAAAAAAGTACATAATGTTAGCTACATATTAGTACATATCGTTCCACATATGTATTTGCTGGTTCCACATCCATGGATCAAAATCTGTAGATACTGAGAACCGACTGTATCTATTTTCCATCCATGGTTGATGGAACCCACAGATTGGGTTGCAGGGGTCTGACTGTACTGTACCACTTTGTGTAAAGGACTTGCGCATCAGAGGATTTGGTGTCTGCAGGGGTCCTAGAACCAATCTTCCACAGTTAGGGAGGGCCAAATGTATATTTAGCATTTACATGCGCAGTGTATTTTCAGAATGGTTTGCAAGTACTCCGAATTCAGGAACTCAATATGTATGATACACACCCATATTCAAATTTTCCTGTAATAGGATTTGCTGAAAGGGGAAGAAAAGATTGGATTATTCACAAAAAGCTGTTAGAAGGAAAGAAATGATACTGTACTCTAATACCACACCATACACAGAAATATATTCTAAGAGGGTTAAGAAGTTAAGTCTAAAAACAAAAGTACAGTCATGCACTGAAAATGATGTTGCAGATAACAATGGTGATTATAATGGAGATTATAATGGAGGTGAAAAATTCCTCTCACTGAGTGACGTGTGGCCATCATTAAGTCGTAGCACAACATTACTCACATGTTTGCGGTGATGCTGGTATAAACAAACCTGTGTTGCCAGTTTACAAAGGCATAGCACATACAACAATGTACACTATGATACACTTGATAATAAACAACTATGTTACTGATTTTTGTATTTACTATACTATACTTTTTATCATTAGTTTAGCGTGTACTCCTTCTCCTTATTAAAAAAAAAAAAAGTTAACTGTGAAACAGCCTTAGGCGGGTCCTCCAGGAGGTATTCCAGAAGAAGACATTCTTATCATCAGAGATGACAGCTCCATGCGTGTTATTGCCCCGAAGACTTACCAGAGGAACAAGATGTGGAGGTGGAAGACAGTGATGTTGATTATCCTGACCCTGTGTAGGCATGGGCTAATGTGGGTGCTTGTGTCTTAGTTTTTAACAAAAAAAGCTTGAAAAGTTAAAAAAAAAAAAAGAAAATTTTAGAATAAGGATATAAAGAAAGAAAATAGTTCCGTATAGCTAGCTGTACCATGTATTTGTGTTTTAAGCTAAATATTGTTAAAAAAAAGGTCAAAAAGTTAAAAAAAAATTCAAAAGCTTATAAAGGGAAAAGGTTATGGTAAGCTAAGGATTTGTTATTGAAGAAATAATTTAAAAAATGAATTTAATGCAGTCTAAATGTGCAGTGTTTATTATAAAGTTTGCAGTAGCATAACGTATTAGGCCTTCCCATTCACTCACCAGTCATTCACTGACTCAACCAGAGTGACTTCTAGCCCTATAAGCTGCATTCATGGTAAGTGCCCTGTATCGGTGTACTGTCTTTAAATCTTTTGCATCATATTTTGACTGTTCTTTTCCTATGTTTAGATGTGTTTAGATACACAAATCCTTACCGTTGTGTTACAGTTGCCTAGTATTCAGTACAATAACATGCTGTATAGGTTTGTAGCCTAGGAATGATAGGCTATACCATAAAGCCTAAGTATGTAGTAGGCTGCACCATCTAGGTTTGTGTAAATACACTCCATGATGGTTGCACAAAAATAAAATTGCCTAATGGTGCATTTCTTAGAATGTATCCCCATTGTTAAGGGACTCATGACTGTATAAAGGTATTAGAATAAAACAGAAGATAGTTTCTTTTAAAAAAATTTTGGATGAAGGAGCTTAGCAACATTGCAAGAGACAAGGTCAATATACAAAATTAACCATATTTTACACACTAGCAATGACAAACTGAAAATTGAAACTTTAAACAGTACCATTTTAATAGCACCAAAATGTGGATACTTAGGTACAAATTTTACAAAATATATTCAGGTATGCTGAAAACTATAAAAAAAACTGATGATAGAAATAAAAGAAGGTTCCTAAATAGAAATGTACTGTGTTCATGAATTAGAAGTCTCAGCATAGTTTAGATATCAGTTATCTTCACGTTGATCTGTCTATTTAGTGCAATTCAAATCAAAACCCCAGCAGGCTTTTCGTAGACATTGACAAACTATTCTAAAATGTACATAGAAATGCAGAGGAACTAGAAGAGCCAAAACAATTTTGAAAAAGAACAGGGTTAGAGGACCTACACTACTGGATTTCAAGGCTTATTATAAAGCTATGGTGATATACAGAGTGTGATATTTGCCAAAAGTAAACATGAAGATCAATAAAACAGAATATAACATCCAAAAATGGACCTGCAGATATATGCTTGATTGATTTTCAACAAAATTGCAAAGGAAATTTAATAGAACAGGGATTGCCTTTTCAGCAAATGATGTGGGAACAATTGGACATCCACATGCAAACAAACAAAAATCCTTGATCTGTATCTCACACCATAAGCAAAAATCAACTCAAAATTGATCATAGATCTAAATGTAAACTCCAAAACTATAAAGCTCTAGAGGAAAATAGAGGATAAAATCTTTGTGAATGTGGGTTAGGCAAAGATTTATTAAATATACCACAGAAAGCAAGATTCATAAAAGAATAATAATAAATTAGACTTTATTAAAATTAAGAACTTCCATTCTTTGGAAACATTGTTTAAGGTAATTGGAAGACAAGCTGTAGACTGGTAAAGAATATTTGCAAATCGCGTAGCCGATAGAGTTACTGTATATATTCAGAACTCTTAAAATTCAACAATAAGATAATAAACAACCCAATTAAAAATGAACAAAGAAGTTAACAGACACTTTACCAACAAGATATATAGATAGCAAGTAAGCATATATCATTAGGAAAATGCAAATTAAAATCATTAGATACCCCTACACAACAATTAGAATGGCAAAAGAAAAAGAAAGTAGAGAGAAAGAAAGAATTTAAAATAAGGAAGGAATGAGAGAAGGAAAGAACGAAGAAAGGAAGGAAGGGAGGGAGGGAGGGAGGAAGGAAAGAAGGAAGGAAAAAGAAACATTATTAATAACAATGTGGAGAAACGGAAACTCATATTTTGCTTGTGCAAATGCAAAATGATATAGCCATTTTGGAAAGCATTTTGACAGTTTCTTATAAAGTTTAACAAAGTTTTCATATGACCCAGCAATATCACTCATAGGTATTTGCCCAAGTGAAATGAAAACTATGTTGACACAAACACCTGTACATGAATGTGTATTCATAATCATCAAAAACTGGAAAGAACACATATATTCTTCAATGAGTAAATGAATAAACACGCTGTAATACTTCCAACTCAGTAAATAAAAAAGAATGACGTATTGATTCACATAACAACATGAATGTATCTCAAATGCTTTATGCTACATTACAGAAGACATACTTGAAAGGTCATATATTCTATAATTCAATTTATATGACCATTGAGAAGAGGCCAAACTGTATAAATAGAAAACATATCAATGGTTGCCAGGGACTGTATGTGTGGGAAAGGTTGACTATGAGGTAACATATGTGTATTTTTATTTTTGGGGAGCTGGGTTTTTTAATCTTAATTGTGGTGGTGGTTACCTAATTCTACGCATCCGTTAAATCTCACAGAACTGTTCAATAAAATATCTACATTTTACTACATGTAAATTTAACCTAAAAGTGAAACAATAAGGTGAGACTACAGCATAACACATTTTACAGCAATAGGAAATATCAATATCCTACAAAGCAGGGTAAAGGAAATTCAGTTACACTGTAGGCCAGAATATCAGTTGGGGAATATTTCTTGGAAGGCAGTTTGGCAGTACATCTTAAAATTTTAAAAAACATGTACTTTTCACAATAGGCACTTCCACTTCTGGGAATGTATCCTACAGACATGCTTGCACATGTGCACACTGGTGCAGTCAGGCCTGCAGGGAACGTGGTCCACCTGGTCTTCTCAGCTTGGGAACAGCCAGGAAATGGCATCTTTACCGTGGGTATTGGTGAGATAGACACTATGGGTTCCCCACGCATATCCTCTTGGGCCTTACCATTGTAGTGCATACCAGCCTGTCTTCCGGTTGCCTAAGGTTTTTCTCTGGCATGAACTAAGACCCCTACCCCAATAGTCCTTGAATAATTAATGACTGATGGGAGCTGGTATATAAATATTCCTGAGGGCAGAGGGCCAACTCTGAGGTGTGCTTTCTATATTGCTTCCAAGAGTCTCTCATTGAGATTAAACTTCAGGTGCCAACAATGGTGATTGGCTTGATAACAGATCTGTTGCTTCTCTCCCCTCCCTGCTTGATTCTCTACTCCTGGGATTGTGTCTCACATAAGGTAATTGTGGTTGAATCCTTGTCTTAGGTTCTGCTTCTGTGGAAACCCAACTAAGACAATTGGGTTCTCCTGGAAGAAACACAGTGGTGGGCACTACCCTTAAGTGGCTTCCTCATTGGTGAGCATCAGTGACGGGCCAGAGAAGAGGAAAAGACAGCTGTTTATGAGCATATGAGGGACCCTTGCAGTTTGGAGGAACACGCGATGGTTTTGCATGAGGTATGGGCTTGTGCTGCTAAAATGGAAATGACTGCTGTCATAAGGACCCCTCTAGCCCCCACTTTGCTTACATCGCTGGTCAGCAGGACTTAAACATATGCCATATCAGAGTTTCTCACAGTCCCTGATTTAAATAAGAGCAAGACAGCTGAACATTTGGTATTACTGAAGGGACGCTTTTCCCAAGCACCATCAGTCACTGCTCAGAGATTTAAATTTCACAAATGGAATCTGCAGCTTGTGAACTACTGCTGTTTAAGTTGGATATTAATAATTTGTGCTCCTTCTACTACCAAAAAAGAGTTTTGAAAAATTGCTGCTTAGGTTGTGAATTTTATAACATCCTGGGCCAATTCATCTTCTAAGGTTACCTGGTCAAAGCACCTGCTATTCACAGCACCAAAAATTAGATTTTAATAATCCACAGTGGGCTGACTCAAAAGAGAAGCCATGAATTTCAAACCTATCCAAGGCTGCTTGATTTAGGTCTTGTTCTTTCACAAACAGCAACCATTGCTGAATCACTTCAATGACAACTGGATTCCTGATGAAGACCATCCTGTCTGGAAGATGATACAAGGTCAATGAAGTCATTGAAGACACTTCTGAGTCTCTACAAATATATTGTGTTCTTACCACTGGCAATATCAGAGTGGAAGGCCTATTCGAGGTCAACTAGTTCATGCTGAATCAGATGTTGCTGAGCCACCTGCCATACTGGTCCTGCATTTCACTGGGCTAGTTTCTCTAAGATACAGCCCACAGGATGATCGATTAATGCTATCAACTGTGTGGCTTGATGCTGTAGATGGTCTTAATTGACAGGTGTCTTAATAGGTGTGGGTGGGTGGCAGGAAATAGAATTTCTTTCATCAATTTGGTTTATTCATAAACTGTAGAAAGGATAACTTCTCTACTGAAGAATGATTTTCACAGGAAAACTCTATATAATTATAGAAGACAGTTTTTGTGATATGTTGGCCCTATAATTCATCCAGGTGTTGCACCTGATAACATTCCAGGCAGTTTGGAATGAATTCTCACATTTAGCATGACTAGTCAACAGATTTTGATGAGAAATCCACATAGGTTTCTGCAAAATGAGTGCAAGGAAAGAATTTCTTGATATAAATCTATCTTGATATAAATCAATATATATTTATCGATCTATATAGTTTGGAAAAGACTGTAACTTCTTGTTAACAGTAGTGTCAGGGAGATATTAGAGTTATAAAACTTAAAGATATGTATGACCTCTGCATTGCATAAACTAAAACTTTCAGAAAGACTTAGACCTTTAAGAAAGGTCATTCAGTGGCTGGGTCTGTTGGGACAGAGTGAAGCAGATGGTTGCTCAATCCTAGTAACTCTCCTTTGAAAAATAACCTTTTGTTTTCCCTTAATTACAAGTTTCTTTGCTTATTAAAAATTTAGATATGATTTCATTCCTTTACATAACCCATCCTGAATGTAGAGTAGGGTAAGAATGGTAGGTGCCTAGCTGCAAAAATTCAAATGGGCTTGGGGTGAAACACACACAAACTTCAAAAACAGGCTTGGAGAGGAGATAGAGCTAGGGAAGAATGCAAAGAATGGAAATGGGGGTCAGGAACATGACTCTGGGGCAGGCACTTGCCAGGACAACCCAGACTTTGGACAAATAGTAGGAGTGTCCAAAATAGCAGAGGCAGGAGGTGGTTCTCTAAGTATGAGTATGATTAACACACTTAGACATGAGTCCCCTAACCAGGCTAACAAAGCGTTGCAGAGGCTCCAGTGGACAGGGCCATCTGGTCACTTGCCAGAGAAAGGCTCTGGTGGACCCTCAGCAGGTTCAGGGCTCAGATCAACAAAGTGGAAGCTTAGGAACAGGCTTATGGATAACAAAGTGTGGGAAGTTGGCCCAACACATTGGACATTAGTGAAAGGCTGCAGCAGGGAGCTCTTTGGTGGCCAGAGAACTCATCACAGCAGACGTCAAGCCTGTGGCTTAGCAGGAATAATGCCAACACACATGCTGGGGCTGGGGTTGCTGAAATGCTTTCTGCGATAAAGCATGTCCCTGATTGGCAAAGGACATGCCCTGCATCTTGAATGGTGGGGCCTTCTCACAAGAAGTCCAAGTGTGGCCCAGGTGCCCTTAAGGCTTCCTCATAAAGCAAACACAATGTAGCATGCTGCCCCTCAGAACATCCCCCTGCCCTGCTCTGCCTCACCCTTGTAGCCTCAGTCACATTGGCCTCTTCGTTTTTCCTTAGAAAGTCTAATCACTATTCTGCCTCAGGGCCTTTGCACTGGCTGTCCCCTCTGCCTGTACTCTTCTTCCCACAAATATCTGCTGAGCTTACTCCCTCACTTTCTCCCAGTTTCTGCTCTAATAAACCTCTTAAGAAAGGTCTTTCCAGAGCATGCTTACTAAAAATAACAACCTTTCTTTCTCTAACATTTTGGCTTGGATTTTTTTCTTGATAGCACTTACAACACTTTTATATCATCTATTCATTGTACATTGTCTGTCTCCTGACTCTAATAAAAACACTATAGAGTAGATCTTTATATACCATCATATCTTCAGTGTGAGCTTGGTACAAAGAGGTGCTCAAGAAAAATTTGTTGAATGAATGCATAAACAAATGAACAAAGCATATTAGTGTGTACCATGTGTAGTGAGTGGCTATGGTGGTCATCACCAGCACTCACGTGGCTTGACCATCACAGTTAATGAAATGGGCTTGCCTAAAGTTGCCAGTGGTCCTAAGAAAGCCTTGGAAGACTCCATAAAATGTGAGGTTGCTGAGTGTTGTGAGGTGAAGCTTTCAATTCACATTGAATCCTCCTACTGCATGGTTCTCTCCCCAGCTGGTTTTTCCATCTGCTGTGGACAATGGCAGCCCTGATTGACACAAGCACCCCTAGCAGGGGCTGGAGACTGGCAGGCTCTCAGGCAAGTTGCAACCTTGGGAACAACCAGGGAACTGCATCCACAGAAAACAAAACCCTCTAATTTGTATTCTCAGCAAGATTCAAGGGGACAATGCACTTATGAAAAGGGAGAAATCTGAGATCAGGATAGATTGGTTTCTGATGAAAAACATGAATTCCTTAATTTTGAAAATCGTCTTGGACAGCATGAATAGCATGGTGAATAAGGTAGAAAAGAGACTCATTGATTTTGAAGGATGGTTTGATAAATTATCTGATTACTCAGAAATGTAAAAAAGTTTTTTGTAAGTGTAAAAAGATTGAGATCATGAGCAAAAAAGAGAAAAGTCATGAAAAATGAATTTAGGAGGTGTAATAAGAGCCATTTTCTTGAGGTAAAGACTAGAATCTTCAGATTAAAGGGTTTACTAAGTATCTGAGACAGTAATGTAATAAAAGGCACACTTAGAAATATTCTAGAAAGTTTAAACAATTTTAAGAATAGGGAAACAAATCTTACATGTAACCATGCAGATAAAACAAACAAAAAGATCAAGCTGACAACTCACTTATTTTCTGCAACTCTAAAGATCAGAGGAAGGCTGGGCACAGTGGCTCACGCCTGTAACCCCAGCACTTTGGGAGGCCGAGATGGCAGATCATGAGGTCAAGACATCGAGACCATCCTGGCCAACATGATGAAACTCCGTCTCTACTAAAAATACAAAAATTAGCTGGGCATGATGGCATGCTCCTGTAGTCCCAGCTACTTGGGAGGCTGAGGCAGGAGAATCACTTGAATCCGGGAGGTGGAGGTTGTGGTGAACCGAGATCATGCTACTTCACTCCAGCCTGACAAGGAAGAGAGACTCTGTCTCAAAAACAAACAAACAAACAAACAAACAAACAAACAAACACAAATCAGAGATAAATGGGGCAATGTTACAGATGGCAATTGAACAATTCTGAACTGAGGCAAATGGAGAGAACTTCCCAGCCAGACAAGGTCTCTGAAAGGATGCAACTCACCTTCCTTTCTTAATTCTGTTTTCTCAAAAAGCTCTCTAGTGATGTTAGAGACAAACATGACAAAGAACTCAAAGATGAGGAAAATAGGATGGAAAAGAAATGTGCACTTTGGGAGGCGGAGGCGAGTGGGTCACCTGAAGCCAGGAGATCGAGACCAGCCTGGCCAACATGGTGAAACCCCGTCTCTGCTAAAAATACAAAAATTAGCTGGATGTGGTGGCACATGCCTTAATTCCAGCTACTCAGGAGGCTGAGGCAGGAGAATCACTTGAATCTGGGAGGTGGAGGGAGCAGTGAGCCGAGATCGCACCCTATAGTCCAGCTTGGGCAACAGAGTGAGACTCTGTCTAAAAAAAAAAAAGAAAGAAATGTGGTGAGCAATGATATAGCTTAAAGTCAGAATTACTGTATAAATAAGGATATTTAATTGTGTATGAAAAAATACAAATTTAAAAATAATTTTAAAAGAAAGAGATTTAAAATGTAACAGTATGAATAACTTGGATTTAAAAGCCAAGGTTATACTAAAAAATCTTGAGAAGTTGAAGGTGTACATAGGTGGGAAAGAAATGGAACTATACAGAGATCTAATTTTTCATGGAGAGTGTTAAAAGGTCTTGCATAAAAGAATATAAGATTAAATATTTTTTGAGCTGTAAGGATAACCATGAAGCCAGCAAAAATAGAATTCATGACTTTGAAATCACTAGGGTAAAAACAGCAGATAAACAAAAGACATTTGGCAAAAGATAGGAAGAAAAGAAGCAAAGAGGCCTAAAAAACAAGACATAAACTAAGATGAAAGAAGCGAGAGCAAACACGTCAATCTTCACAATAAATATAATAATGAATACAATAAAAACAAAGCCTCCCAGATTAGATCCAAATGCAGGTTGTTTATAAGAAACATGTCTCAAACAATAACTGAGACATGAAAATAAGTAAGTTAGTAAGTAAGGAAATAAATGAATGAAGGAACGGGCAGGAATATACCAGAATAAAGCACATAAATTAAAAAGTAATCTGTTTAAAACGAAGGCTTGTGGAAGGAAGTCTTGTTATTCCACATAATTCCTCTTGGCAAGAGCATTGTATTTATACGGAAGAAATATAATGATGAACCACTGAGGTGGTGCTGGAAGCCCAAGGGCAAGCTTAAGCCTCAGAAGATGCTTACTAACCTGCTGTGCAGAACCCAGAAGAGGACTTTATCTGGATCGTGGGAGACAATTAGAGAGAGAAGAGAAGGAGCCAGCAAAATCCTCATAGGCTATGCTCTCTATGATGCTAACTTCTTTCTGCACTCCTGGAAATTTCAGTTAGTTTAGCCAAAATCCCTGTTCAACTCTGGGCGTCAGTGGCCTCTTTGTGGAAGTACGTACAGGAGCTTGATCTGATGTCCGAGTTGATTCAAGATGGAATATTTAAAGCAAATTCCAGATGCAGAAGGGATCATAAGGAAGCCCCAGCAATGGTGGCAATATTGCTGGAGGCAGAGGGAATTCTTCAGAGTTTTCCACAGGGCATGGATTTGGGAGTTTGACACTGATTTACTGACATCTGGATTACACCAGTAAATGCATTATAATGAAGATGTAAGAAACACACAAACCAGACACAAGCATAAGTTGGGGACTGGAATGAAACAAACGCAGGCTCCAAGCTAGCAATTACGGCATCCATACCTAGAGATGATGGAGTACAGAGCGATGGCTAAAACGTGTGCGTCCCTGGCAGCTGTGCTTGGGACCTATGAGGCACTCTGTAAATGACTGCTGTTGAGGTTGGGCCTGCAGCCTCAACTGAAATAAGTGTGCAGCAGACAACATCAGTGATCCACCCAGATCCCCTCAGGATCCCTTTTAACCATTTTTACGTGCTCCCTATCTGTGGTATATCTTCACTTCCAACAGCCAGCACCTGCAACCTGCAACGTTTTTTACGGAGGATTGCCCCCAGGCTGCTGGAGCCCACTTAGGCCACCTGTAGGGAAGGTTGGAAGTTCCTAGGAGTTTACTTCTCCATCATGGCCCTTAACCAATGGCTAATGAATGTGGGAGAATTTGAGCCCATGCCCTTTTCTGAGGTGTAACTTGAGCTCCAGAGCAAAACATACATGCCAGAGCTCTCATGCGGGGTCAAGCTGAAACTATCTTCTGTGGGATCTTGCCTGAGACAGCTCCCTTGTTTGACTTCCTCCCTGCTCTCCCTTATCAGGTTCTCATCTCAGGATCTGCTTCTGGAGAATCCAACCAAAACCTGGTATGTCTGGCCTCTTGCAGCTCTGGCTTTGACTCTAATGAAATTGCCTCCCTTTGCTTTGGCTTCTCGCCAGAAAGCAAGCTTATGATTTGTTCCTCGAGTAGACTCTCTCACTCATAGAGAATGAGTGAATTGGCCTACAAACACTAGCATGAGGGGGTCCGCTCATGTTAGCACCTTGCTCATGGAGGGCCTGTGAAAGACTATGCCCATCCAGCAGCCTGAAGAGTGTAAAGCCACTACTGAGGCTTTCAGCTACTGGAGTCCCTCCTCAGCTATACAATGCTTCTCCTCTGTAGGAAACATTATTCTTCATTGTGGGGGACTGTCCCATGCATTTTATAATGTTTAGCAGCATCATGCTGGATGCTAATCGCATTCCACCTCTCCCATCAAGTTGTGATAAACAAACATGTCTCCAGACATTGCCAAATGTCTCATGGGAGAAAAATCACTCCTGGTTGAGAACCAATGATTTGTACTGGTCCTTAGGACTATGGCTGGTGCTACCACCACACCTTCTCCCTGGAGTGAAAACCCACTTCTTCCTCCTCCTTAAGACACGATTTATTCATGGTAAGAGGTAAAATTTTAATTTAATTGAATTAATTTAATTTAATTTTTAATTTAATTGATTAATCAATTAAAATTAATTGAGTTGTCCTGAGTGAAGCCTGGTACCTTAAAGTTGTGGAGCTCCCTGTTATTGCAGATATTTAAGAACAAGCAGAACAAACAGCCAGAAGAGATACTGAAGGGAGAATTCTGTTTTTGTTAGGGTTTTGGTTGCACCAGAATGTAAATGTGCCAAGAATATCAGGTTTGGGACTCTGGAAAACACAAAATACATGTGGAATACAGTCTGTGTGGGAAAGGTATCATAAGCAGGAAGGCAGGTTCTATCTAGAAAAGAAAACAGGATTGAATATAATGGATAATCGGTTGAGTCAAATCTAATACCAGGAGACCCAGGATGGCTGAAGAGATGGAAGAGCTAAGACAGACAAGATGGAAGCTAAAGTGAGTGTCCAGAAATTCAAAAAACCTAGATAAGTTTGAGCAGGCAACTTCATTTCCAACCCAGGAGATCAATGTAGACATCTGGCCCTCCATTAACTCTTAGATATATGGGTCTCTACTAACTTTTTCTTAGGCATGTGAGTCTACATAAACTCTCCCAAGGTGGGCAGGAGCTAACAGACTTTGTGTGTTAGACTACGAAGTTCAAGCTTTGTCTTTTAGGCAAAGAGGAGCCACAGACTGGCTGTAGATAAATTGCTAAATTTGGGAGGTGATGAGTGGTGGGTCAACTTACATTTGTATATCACACAGAGAAGCTCTGGTAATTCTGGTCAGGTAGCAATGCATGGAAGATCAGTCACAGCACTTCTACCTGACTTCTCATTGACTCCAGTCATAGGCCAAAGTCATAGATCTGCTCTTGTCAAGCCTACCAGTGGGTTACATCTCGGAAAACTGTGGGTAATTTTCTGTCCTCATCTTACTTTACTTTAAATATTTTACACAGTAACACTGTCCTAGATTGGCTTTCATTATATCATTTTCTCCAGAGTTCTTTTCCTTTTGCATTAAAATATTTTAAACATACAAAAAGCATAGGAAGTATTTTAGACACCCTCACAACCACTACCAAGATCAAACAGAAGTTTACATTTTGTCATATTAATTCCAACTCTATTGTATCTTACGTTTTCCTTCTGGATTTAATTTTCTTCTTCCTAAAGTATCTCTCTGGTTAATTCAGGGAAAAATCCCTGAGTGACAGATTCTCCTGTGTTTTGCTTAAAAAATGTCATTATTTTGCTCTTACTCTTGACTGATACTTAGCTGAGTATGGATTACTTCTATAGCTGACTTTTAGATTAAGAATGAATTTTCCCTTGGCTATTCTATCATATTATACCAATCTATTGTTGTGGAAAAGGCTATCATCAGAATAAATATTTCTGCGAACCCTCCATCTTCCTTCTCTGGTTGCTAGGGTGGTTTTCTTTGTTTTTGGTACCCTGTGGTTTTACAACAATGTGTTACGTGTAGATTTATTTATTCTGCTTGTAAACTTTTCTAGTCTGAGAATTCATGTTCTTTGTCAATCTTAATTTTTTCTCTTTTTCTAATATTTCATTTCCTTTTTATTTTTTCTTCTGGAACTCCTTTTAGGTAAATGTTGCACTTTCTTATTTTGTCCTCAAAATCCTTTACCTCTCCTTCATATTGTGAGCATTTTTATGTTTCTGTGCTGTCTGTGGGTATTCTCCTTAGATTTATCCTCTAGACAACAAATTCTCTATTCAGCCACAAATAGCCTGATCTCTAACACATCCTTCAGGTTTTAATTTTAATAATGGTATTTTTTACTTCAAAAAAATTTCCGTTTGGATACTAGACTTCTGCTTCCAATCGAATAAGATAACAGAGATGAGATTTACCCTCCTGACAGAATAAACCAAAACAAGCAAACAAACAAATGAAGTTTTAGAAAGTCTTAGATGAAGTCTAAAAAATAATAATTTACAAGATATTGGACCTTAGGCAGTGCAAAGTGGTGGTACCTGAGAGACAGAAAGCAGACGAGGTGAGCCCCAGCTTACATCTTGAGAGGATTTCCAGCCACAGAGCAGGAAGAAGAACAACGATGAAACCTGAAAGTCCCCTTGAGTTGAGGAGATAGAGCTGAGAGTTTAGGGAGACCAAGATAGCTAGAGTTTGCAGGATAAGGGACTAAAAACGGGGGGGGATCTGCCCCAAAGGAAAGCCCCAGAGATCTGTGGAGGGTCCCTCTTGAATATTCACCAAACTATAGATCACTGCAAAAGTATAACAAAACTACCCAAGACTGAGGAAAGAACTACCTGAACAGATTAGAGGTAAAAGTGCCTTGTGCCAGTGCAGGCTGGAAGTAGCGCCTATTCCCACCAGCTACCCTGGAAAATGCACGACAACATTAGCATAAAGGCCAGCAAGGAATAAATTGAAGTGAATGATTGTACAGTTCTTACACTACACTTGAAGTGAGCATCATATTACTTGAAGGTAGACTATGATAGCTTAAAGATGTAAAATATAAACTCTAAAATAATAGAACATTTATAACTAATAAATAAAAAAGAAGATAAAGTGAAATCATAAAAAAAGAATCCTTTCCCTAATAAATGTCAGAATTTGAAGGAAACAAAGAACAGATGGGATAAATAAATTTAAAAAACCAACAGTAAGATGACAGACTTACAATTAATAACAACCAATTAAATGTAAATGATCTAAATACTCCCATTAAAATAGAGATTGTCAGGCTGGGCATGGTGGCCCATGCTTATAATCCCAGGACTTTGGGAGGCTAAGGTGAGTGAGTCACCTGAGGTCAGGAGCTCAAGACCAGCCTGCCCAACATGATGAAACCCCATGTCTACTAAAAATACAAAAATTAGCCAGACGTGGTGGTGGGCGCCTGTAATCCCAGCTACTTGGGAGGCTGAGGCATGGGAATTGCTTGAGCCCAAGAGGTGGAGGTTGCAGTGAGCTGAGATCACGTCACTGCACTCCAGCCTGGGCAACAGGGAAAGACTCTGTCTCAAAAATAACTAACTAACTAAATAAATAAAATAAAATAGAGGTTGTCAGATTGGATAAAAAGAGCAAGTCACAGCTAAATGCTATTTAAAATAAATGCATTTTAAATATAAAGATATGAATAGGCTAAAAGTAAAAAGATGGAAAAAAGTTGTGCTACCACTAGCCAAACAATGCTAGTTAATATTGTGCTGACATTAGCAAAAAAAAAAAAAAAAAAAAAAACCCTGGAGTGAGTGGCTGTATTAAATGTTAGACAAAGTAGATTTTAGAGCAAAGAATATCATATAAAGAAGTCATTCATGAAAGTCATTCACAAACCTAAATGTTTATGTACCTTATAACAGAGCTTCAAAGACAGGAAGCAAAAACAGAATTTCAGACACAATTTACAATAATAGAAATCTTAGTAACATTCTTTCTCAGTAATTGAAAAAACAAACAGAAAATTAGTAAGAATATAGGAGAGCTGAACAACACAACCAACCAACTTAACCTAACTGACATTTATAGAATACTCTACTCAACAACCAGAATACACACATTTTTTTTCAAGTGCCTATAGAGACTACCAAGATGGACAATATTATTCTGGGCCATAAGACAAGTTTTGTTAAATTTACAAAGTTTCAAAGCATACAAAGTGTTTTCTGATTACAAAATATTAAATTAGAAATCAATGACAGACAGACATCTGGAAAATCTGCAAATATTTGGAAACTAAGTAACACACGCCTAAATAACTCAAAGAGATCAAAAAGAGAAATTAGAATGTATTTTGAGTTGAGTGAAAATTAAAAAACTGACATATCAAAATTTGTAGGAGGCCATTAAAGCAGTGATTGGAGAAAAATTCATAGCACTAAATGCGTATATTTGAAAAGGCGAGTTTAGCTTCCGTCATAAGAAACTAGAAAAAAATAAGAACAAATTAAACTTGAAGTAAGCAGAAGAAAGAGTATCATAAATATCGGAATGAAAATCTGTGAAATAGAAAAGAGAAAAATAATAGAAAACATCAATTAAACCAAATGATATTTGTTAAAATTACCAATATTTAGAATCAGGGAGGTGACATCATTTCAGAGTCTAAATTGTTCAGGAAAACCCTCAAACCACATTTTTCCTCTGCTCTCACACCACTACAACAATCATCAATACAGAAAACTTCTGTGACCAAATGTGTGGAGGTTTTTCCCCACACACCAAGCAGTGCACACCAGCTGGGTGTTCAATTCAATTCACACACTATCTACCTGCAGTGTCAGATGCACCCATCCCTTCTTCAGACACTCGTAGCAAGTCTGGGCCTCTGGAACTTCTGAACAACCAACTTCAAGTTGAGGTTCCGATGACCCCTTCTTTGGGTTCGATTAATTTGCTGGAGCAAGTCATGGAACTCGGGAAAGTACTTACTTAGGTTTACTGGTTTAATATAAAGGACATAACAAGGGACACAGATGAAGAGATGCATAGGTTGAGGTATGGGGGGAGGGGCATGGAGCTTCCACGCCCTCCCTGGGCATGCACACATTAGGAACCTACAAGTATTCACCTATGCAGAAGCCCTCTGAATCCTGTCCTCTTGGGGTTTTATGGAGGCTTCATTATGGAGGCATGATTGATGAAACCATTGGCCATTGGTAATTCACTTAACCTTCACCCTCTCTCCTCTCCCAGGAGGTTGGAAGTGGGGCTAAAAGTCCCAACCCTCTAAACCTGCTTCTGTCTTGGATGACCATCCCCTCCCTGAAGCTGTCAGTTAACATTAGCATGCAAAAACACAGCACTCTATAGATTCCAATGATTTTAGAAGTTGTATGACAGGAGAGGGAAGGAGAATGCTGTGGTGATTGTGTCCCTGAGTCCAGGTGTCCCTGAGGCCCAGCTGCCCTGTCGCCCTTCCCTTGCTTTGACTACCCTAGTGGTTTTCCAATGAATCACTATTTTAATCCACGTTGGATCAAGTTTGGTTTTGGTAACTTGTCACTAAAAGAATCCTCAGAATACAGCTTTTAAAACAATTCTAGAGAGTTACAGTCTTACAGTTATGCTTCCTGTCTCTGTTGAGACTAACCTTGATCTTGTAGGTGGAAGAATCAGAGGACTCAGCTATGGGACGCTGGGGACAGTGAAGGCAAGGAAATGAGCCAGGACCAAGAGGGGACAAAGAGTTATATTTCCACTGCTCAGGTAGTGGCTAGACCTGCAGCCTTAAGGGTCCAGTATCAGGAGCAAGGTCTTTCAGTATCCCATCCAGGTGGCTCCTCTCACATTTAGAGAAGCTGTGTGGTACAGTGGAAAGAGTAGTAATTTGGGACCAGTACTAAGCCAGAGTTCAGATACCAGCTCTGCCACCTGCTAATGGTGTTATCTGGGGTAATGTATCTGACCTCCATGAACCTCAGGTGCCCCCTGTGAAATGGTAATAATTGTTTCCCCAACTAAATCTTTAAGGCTACTCTTACACCATATGTGCCCTTGAGCTTTGTTTATGCAAACTAATCTACTGAGTTTTTCTATGATTTCTTCCCTTTCTCTGCAGTACTGTTGGGTTCTTAGGCCAGGACTCTGTGTTGTTGAGGAATTTGTCTTGTGTACACCCTTTGGTTCTTTCCAATTCTGGAGTTCAGAGTACCAGACCCCAAGCTCTAAGCCACCCATTTCCATTCTTGTCCAGTCTGTGAGGGGAGTTGCAGGCAAGTTGCAGGCAGAAACAAGACCAACTTTATTTATGATTATGGAACCTTAATAAACAATACTTATAAAACACCTACCACCTGGCAGAGACCCAAGGGATGTCATTTTCTCTTTTCTTCAGTCTAAGGGAAGAATCTGGATGAAATCTGAGTGAGCCGAGTTCTGTGTCATGCTAAGTCTCCATCTCTACATTGCAAATCCAGATGTGGTTCGTCCATTGCGGCTTTTCAAATGTCATACTCAGATTGGTAGCATCAGAAAGTGCTGTATGGGCTCTGATGTAATGGTGAGGACTATTTTCAGTGGAGAGGAATTTAATCTCATTATCACCAGCAGTCTGGTTAGGGCTGATGGCCCTGCCATAGGATTGCAGACCCTATCAACAAGATAGGGTGCATCATTTCTAGGAGATACAAGATTGCCACTGAAAAATTATTTTTAGGAAGTTGCTTTTTCTGTCCAGAACATTCACCTGAAAATAGCTCTGAGCATTGTGGAGGCAGCACGTTGCAGAGTACTGAACTGAAAGCTCAAGCCTAAAGATTTATGGTGCAGATTTTACTTCTTCTGGATTTTGAAATGATACAAAACATGTTGATAACAAATAGCAGCTATAAGAAGGTTGAGAATATGATCCAAATTCAATTAATTCCTTTCCTTTTATCCAGGAAGAATCTAATTATCATGCACCTAAAGGCAGGAGGGAAAAAATTACTGTTTGTCCCCCTCTCAGATGATAGTGGATCATTCTATTGTATTTCTACTCACAAGTGGTTTCCTTTTTTTCTTGCTTGCTAACCGAGTCCTATTTTGTTCAGGCAGCACGTCATGCAAGCAAGTCTTGGCAATCTCATTCCCTTTTGCTACTTATTGGTCTGGGGTGGGCATGAGAGAAAGGCTATCAAAGGAGATGGAAGGGGAAACTTCTAGGGACTTCCTGGGAAGGGGGAGAAGGATAGGGAGAAAAAAGAGCATCAGAAGCAGAAACCCTCTTCCACTGACTCTTCCCTCCTACCTTTGGAGCAGAGCATGAGGATATGTTTCCTGAAGTTGCAGCAGCCATCTTGCCCTGTAAGACCACTGCCTATGGAAATAAAGCCAGCATACGGAAGAGGAAGGTGGAAGTCTGGGTCCTGCATGACACAGTGAACTGCTAAGTCAAACCTTGGGCTCCCTATCTCTGGACTTCTCTACAATTAAAGAACAAAAATCCTAACGGATTAAGCCACTGAAGACTAGGTTTTGGTTATTTGTAGCTAAAAACAATCCTAAGGGATGCACACTCACTGTTTTTTTCCCCACTGTCTTATTTGTTCTCCCCATCTTTCTAAATACCTCCCCCCGCCATTTTCATCAGGGCATATGACCACTTAAATAAATGCTCTATTTCCCAGATTTCCTTACAACTGAGTGTGCCCATGTGACCTAGGAGATATTAGCAGATGTGTCAGGTGGCAGCTGCTGGGAACCATCCTTAAAAAAATTGATGCATGCAATTTGCACCTTGTCTCCGTTTCTTTCTTTATTCTGCTATCTAGAATGAGACTGTAGTGGCTGAAACTTGAACCACGGTCTTGTATGGTGAAAACAAAGGTCTCCATTCTAGGGAGGAAACGTGGCAAGGTGAGAAAACTTGGATTCCTGAGGTCTTTGTAGGGTAGAGCAACCCTAGATTGCCCATCTCCAGGCTTTTACCATGATAGGAAAATAGGCTTCTATCATGGGTAAGCCATGATTATTTTGATACTCTGTTAATGCAGATGAACTTAATCCCATTGATACACTAACTGGGCAGCTACTGAGAGGTCTCTGTGCCTGTCGTGGTCATTGTACCCTGGGGTCTACAGCAGCCTTCGTGCTTCAGGAAGAATAGGGAGAGGTTGATAGTAAGGAAGTGAGCAGATTTTTAAAGTTTTCCTCCAATTACCAAAGGTGATTTTTTTTTTAAAACCAAATCAACAGCTTGTCAGCAGCAGAAATCAATGCTGGAGGAAGGGTGGTCAGCTTGGATGATGAAGAGAAACTCAAAGAGAAGCCTGAAAAGAATTTTTGGCTGATGAGAGAAGAGGCTAGAGAGAAGAAGCCAGAGAGAAAAGAAAGGTATTAAGAAAAAGAAAAGGTGGCATGCTAAAACAGAAAGTCTAGTGTTTTCTCTCTTGTCTCTTCCTTTAAGGCTCTGAGATTTGAACTGTGGGCATGAGCCGAGGAGGCTCAGGCACTTGGAGATCCAGGAGGTATCAAGGTAACTCTATACAGGGTATCCAGGAAATGTGGAAGTGACTGAGTGTGAGCTCAGTGAGCATCTGCCCAAAAATGATGATAATAAGAAATACCCACAATTTCAACGAAGCATGTAAGTGAGGGCATCTATGAT
This sequence comes from Rhinopithecus bieti, assembly GCF_001698545.2. NCBI lineage: Eukaryota > Metazoa > Chordata > Mammalia > Primates > Cercopithecidae > Rhinopithecus > Rhinopithecus bieti. Next base: position 792,371 of record NW_016810753.1, read on the forward strand.
TTGGGGTGAGTTTGTTGAAGATAATTTCCACATCCAACCGACTTCCTGTCTGGTATTAGGAAGTAGAGGTATATTGCATTCAACCAATATTTATTGAGCATCAGCTGTGTGCAAGGCATTCACAGAGCATGTTTTAGATGAGGGATCAAATCTTTTCTACAAAGGGCTAGATAGTAAAAACTTTAGGCTTTGTGGGACACGTGGTCTCTGTTGCAGCTGCTTCACTCTTCTATTAAAGTGGGAAAGCAACCATAGCCTTCACTGATCAGCCACAATATGTAACCAAGTGGGCGTGGCTGTGTCTCAATAAAACTTTATTTATGAAAACAAGTGGTAGGCTGGATTGGGCTGGTTGGCCAGCTGTTATTTATCAATCCCTGTTTTAGATACCAAGCACAGTTAGATACTCTAAAATAATCCATGTACAATGTTAAACACCTACAACCGGTCTAACATTGTCCTAGATGTTTCAAAACATTGTCTGTCATTATTCTAATGAGAATAAGAATCCTAGAAGTTTTGTAGACAAAGAGACTGACATATGGAGGTAGTACATAACACAGCCTCAGGCTCACAGCCAGTAACAATGCTGGGATGTGGACCCAAACCTGTATCTCTAAAATCTGTGCTCATATAAATACATCCCTCTCATATTATTTTCTGCTAATGAAATTCTCTTCTTCTGTGTGCATCGTGCCTGTGAGACTGTCAGCAGACGCACCTGACCACATTTCAGACATTCCCCAAGGACCAGAAGAGAGGAACATGCCAGCAAAGCTCATGAAACAAGGCGCTAACACAAACATTGTCTCATTTAACACATTTCCTGCAGACAGAAAAGTCAGTTTCAAATTGTGGGTGGGAAAGGAAGGGAGAGACAATTGGAGGAAAAAAGACAGGCATGAGGCTCTGAGGAATTCCACAGCAGAATAGCCTAATTATAGTGTCTCCTCTCCTGGGCCTGAGAACCCAGTGGGCAGGAAGTTAAAAATACCAAGCAGGTTACCAAGGACCTACCATGTGCTGACCTCTGCATTAAGGGCTTTCTTTCTGTGATCTTAGTTAATTTCTACAAAATCTCCGTGATGTTGGTACCAGGACCCTTTTTCTCAGTGGTGCCACAGGCTCAGAGAGTTGGGTAGATTAAACAAGGCCACCCAGTTAGTGAGGGGCAAACAGTTAAATGAATGTCTGTCTTACTCCAAAACTCAAGCCCTCTCCCCTGTCCCATGGCTTTCCCAAGCCACTCTTGAGGTATAAGATCAACATGGCTTCTCTGGGAGTGGTTTAATCCAATCGGCTATACTCCACTGATTATAGTGTGTGCATGCACAAGTCCTGGTTCTGCCTGCTTCTTTCCTGCATCAAATCCTGATATTCCATAAAGAACCATATGAAGGTGATTCAACAATCCTGATCTCAATTTCCTTTCTGCAAAAATGAGAATAATAAAGACCCATCTTACAAGGTTGTTGTGGTGATAAGATAGGAAGATACACACAAATACTTTGCACAATGCTTGGTTTATCTCTGGGGGCTCAATAGTTGTTGGTTGAATCTTAAAGTCCATTGAATAGCAGTGAACATTTGGAAAGTGGTGTGGTTTATTGGTTGAAGGATTAGACTTACTGCACCAAACAGATATCCTGGCTCTGCCAGTTACTAATATCTGACCTAGAGAAGGTAACCTAATTCACCAAGTCTTGATTTTCTTCTGTGTAAAGTAGAACAAATACAAGTGACTGCATTATAGGGCTCCACAGATTATCAAATAAGAAAATCCAGATAAAGGACTGTGCCCAACAAATTGTAGACGCTCCATAAATGTAGCTACTATTATGTTATGATTATGTTTATTATATATGGGTTCATCTATTAAATTAATAAAGGAGGAAAGGAGGGAAGGAAGGACTGATGCGAAGGGCTGTGGCTCACGATCAAGGGAGGGATTTTCTTGCTTCTCTTTGCATACTCATCCTGATGTCGCGTTAAATTGCATGTACTGCTCAGAGCCAATGGCAGACTGAGAAAGATCAAGGATTGCAGGGGTGGGGTATGGTCTGGGCAGAAGCTCTCTTGAGAGAACAAGTGACAAATTAGTTTTCATTATTTTTATTTTATGTATTTATTTTAAATGTATTTATTAATTCAATAACTATTATTGACCCTTTATTGTATACCAGGCACTGTGCTGGGCTCTCAGGATATACGGATAAACATCACAGACATGGTCTCACCCCTCATGAAGCTTGAAGTCTAGAGGGAGAGTCAAACATTAAAGAAGAAAACCAAATCAGCATATATCAGCAAATTATGACATTTGCTAGGAAAGAAAACAGCTGGATTCTTTTTTTTTTTTTGAGACGGAGTCTGGCTCTGTCGCCCGGGCTGGAGTACAGTGGCCGGATCTCAGCTCACTGCAAGCTCTGCCTCCCGGGTTCACGCCATTCTCCTGCCTCAGCCTCCCGAGTAGCTGGGACTACAGGCGCCCGCCACCTCGCCTGGCTAGTTTTTTTTGTATTTTAGTAGAGACGAGGTTTCACTGTGTTAGCCAGGATGGTCTCGATCTCCTGACCTCGTGATCCGCCCGTCTCGGCCTCCCAAAGTGCTGGGATTACAGGCTTGAGCCACCGCGCCCGGCGAAAACAGCTGGATTCTATGAGAGAGGCTAACACGAAGGATCATCTTTTGATGGTGAGGAAAGGCCTCTGGGAAGGTCTGAGGAGATGGCACTTATGCTGAGACTGGATAAGAAGGAAATAGCCCCACAAAAGGTAGGAGAGAAGGAGGAATTCCAGGGAGAGGGTTCAACAGTGTAGAGACCCTGAAGTCAGAAGGGGTTTGGTGTCACAGAAGAAGAAGGGGCTGGAATGTAAGTAGGGAAAAAGGAGTTTGAAGTGAGGCTGGTGACAGCTGGAGCTGGAGCCCACAGGGATTTGCTGGCCCCATTCGAGTTTTTATTCTGTTCTGAAGCCATTGGAGGATTTAGAGCCAAGGAACGACAGTCTGCATTGAGCTTTGGCAAGGCCATTCTGGCTTTCTTGTCAGAGCACAATAGAAGCCAGAAAACCAGTAAGGATGTGATTTCAAGGATTCAGGTAGGAGGAGGTGGGGGCTAGGCCTAGGGAGATGGCCTTGGAGGTGAAAAGAGGTAAATGAATTTGGGAGCATAAATAGGACATGGTGATGGACTAACTGTGGGAGTGAGAAGGAGAGAGAAACTCAGGGACAAATCCCAGATTCTCACCTGAGCAACTGGTGGATGCTTGGTGAGAGGAATGGGTTATGGGTTTCATTTCAAGCAAATTAAGTTTGAGATAATATGATATATCCAAATGTGTGATATCATCTAGTGAGTGTAGAGCTAGGAAGTGAGGTTTGGGCTGAAAATATACCTTTGAGACTTGTCAGCATTTGCATGATATTTAAAACCATAGGCCACCTCAGTGAGCAGGGCTCCAACTGACACCCTATTCTTATTCTCTCTCTTTTGTGCCAACTGGCCTAGAATTTTAATAGAGCCCTGGCTGCCCTGCTGACCCCAGCATGTTCACGCTGCATCTACAGTAGCCTATGCCAGGGGTTGGTCCCTGGGGCCCACCAGACATCCTCTTCTTCTCTGCAACACTCTTGTGTTAGCAGGGGCAGTCCAACATGACTGGCATCAGAGCCTCACACTGTAACACCTTTCTTCTTGGAAAGGCCCCAGGCACTGAGCACAGTCTGTGAAGAAGATTGGAGAGCCAAGAGGTAGAATTAGGCATCTGTGTGGGCTGAGAGCCCAGTGCAGCACATGGAACTTTGTATGCGAAGTTTTCTGGTTTCCCTGGTTCTAGATCTTTGTATCTCGGGTCCTAAGCTCTTTCCAGTTCTGGAAGAGCACAATGTCTTTCGCTAGCTTCTTTTTCTTTTAGAATTGCATGTTCAAGGACCTTTAACAAATACTCAACTCCCTTAACATTTTTTTTTTTTTCTAATTTCATCTAAATGTTCACCTAAGCTGTTCATTCTCTTTCTTCTAGAAGTTAGTGAAGCAGAATTATCAGAACCAGGCTCTCTTTTGGATGCAGTTGGTGTTTCTCCAAAGTGCTTATTATCTGTTATGGTTATTGCATGCTGGAACTGAGGTATAAACACTTCTGCTCAGGAGACAGAAGGCAGGTTAGGGGAGGCTATAGGTACCTAACTGGTAGAGTTTGCTGCAGAGTCCTGGAAACAACATTTGGCCTAGGCCCAGACATCTCTAGTTCAATGCCAAGATATGCCTGGTATTAGCTGTATGGCATAGGACATGCCATTTACTGTTCCTTCAGTTTCTGCATCGTAAATAGTGATGGTTTCAGGACTGTTGTTAGATTAGGAGGAATATGGGAAAGTGCTTTGTACACTGTAAACACAGTTACAAATGTAATATGTTTTTCCTGGGCACACTCAGCAATTTGTATAATTAACTCTTTTACATTTCTGTTTCTCCCTGTTGCTCTAGTTTTTTCACATTCAGAGGGCTAGATCAGACAAGCCTACACAGCCAGTAGGGGGTACGAGGAGGCATAGGATTGTGGCAGCCTCTTCTCTCCAAAGATGCCTTGTGTCATTGTGCTTTCAAGGAAAAGCAGTAAAGCATTTTTTTCTTGTTTTTTTTTTTTTTTTTTCTTAAATGCATATGTTGATATCTACTGGTGCATATTTTGTGTAACAATAGGCAAATATTAGGATTGTTAAGATGTCAGAGGAGGGAGAAAGATGCAGGGAATAGAGGGCAGAGATAAATTTTACAGTTTGTGAAGGTATGCGTGCACACATCTTGTTTGTTTTTCTTTACCCAAACGAATAAATAAGAAAAGCTGCCCACTTCGCTCTCTTATCTACCCTTCCTGCATTCTCACTGGGGTGGAGCTCTGCTGGGGAAGAAAGCGGCCACAACCCCAGGCATTTACTACCTGTTCTCCCCACCTGCTATTTGAGAGGAGTTTTTGAGCTGAAGTTGCATATAGCTGCATTCATTTGGACATGAATGTCTGGGAGTTCATGGGTTTGTCTGCCCCTTTGGCCTGAGAGAGCTGGGCGGAAGCCTCCTTGACGTCTGTGTTGACTCTCTCTGTTTCTCTGGTTTTTCTCTGGCCCAGTTTCCTGTTCACCTCTGTCCTCTGCTGTCTGGTAGGCTTGACTCATAGGAAACCACAGCCAAGTCACCTAGTGGTCTGAGTCACTGACCTTTGGAGCATCTCTTTCTTAAAAAACAATAAAGACAAAAGTAAGTGCCTAAGTAAGTACTGCATTTTGCAATAGATTTCAGCTAAGTATTGCACTAAATGGTTAGTTCTGGGAAGTCCCCACTTGTGACTTATTTTTGGCAACTGTGCTATAAGCAAATCATTTTATCTCCTAGCAACCAACTGCCCTCCTCCCTCCCTTCCTCCCTCCTTTGTATCCACAAGTGTTTGCTGAGAACCCTTTGTGTACAGGTACTACAGTAGGTTCTGAGCACAAAATGAACACATAGAATGGTCCTCAACAAGCTGCTGATGCCCATAAGAAAGAGGCCTGCACACATGTGTAAACAAGTGTGACAAGTTCGCTGGCAAGGGGCAGCACAGGTGGCATTGAACTCAGCCTTGGAATTGCACTGACCACATGGCTGCATGTGAGCATGCCAGGTGAGGTGAGCAGGAGAGACATTCTAGGCAGCATTGGATGATTCTCTTCCACATTCCTTTGTGGTCAACTGAATTGCTCTCTTCAACTGCAGCTTTCAATGGGGCCACTTGAGGTTGCACAACTCCTTCCAGACACAGGTGAGCTCAACAGAGGGAGGAAATGGACAAGGCACTAGACTGGAAGGAAGGTGGAGGAGAGTGATCCTTAGAGCCCTGACACCAGTCAAGGGAGGCTAATAGCAGTGACCTTCCCCATCAGTGTCATGTGGAATGGACTGCAAAGACCAGGTGATCCGTTGGTGGGGAAGTGCCCCCACAGGCACAATGGGGAACAGTCGATTCAGAAGGGACAATATGCTTGTAGCTGATGCTTTTGGCACCCTGTAAGAAATCCCCTCAGCATACCTATGATTTTTGTCACAGATCTGGTAGAAAGTGCAATGTGGGTTCCCATGACAATGCCCTCTTGAAACATGCAACAGCCTTCCCTGTTTTTTTTTTTTTTTTGCCTCAAAGCCATTTCTGAAGCTGGGAGCCCAGTCAGCCCCCAAGCAAGTGCAACCTGCAAGTATGGAGAGGTAACAACTTAGGAGCCATCTCTAACCAGTGAAGAATGAGAGCTAGTCAACATGTCTAGCCACTCATCTTTTGGAGGGAACATTCTAGAAGGCATTCTGCACACTTGCCAAAGGTCACAGAAGAATTGAGCCCCTATTGCCCATAGCAGCAACCTTAATGATGCACACTCAGTGGCTTTTCATTTTTCCCTGTCTTACTCTCTCCCTTTTCTTTCACTTCTGCTTTTTGGGATCTCCTCCCAAATAAACCACCTGTACCAAGTCCTCGTGTCTAGTCTCAGGCTATGATTTTAAGGGAGCCCGAAATAAGAGAGCAATATTATTAAAATTAAAGTTTTGAAATGAAAAGCATTTGGAGGTCCACTAGCAGTCTCCTTAGAATACCACCTACTACCTTTTGGTATTACCATTTATACCTGAGCCAGAGGAAAGGAGAGTTCCAAAAAAGGCTTTGAAAACCCTCTGACCCACAGGAAATGACTGCCATCTAGTCAGGCTGGGCAAAGGGCTTAGTAATACAGAAAGTGAAAAGGGCCTCATGGGGGCCTTAGCAGGGTGACTCAATTTAGCAGGTGAGAAGGAATTCTAGTTTAACTCAAGGGAAAGCTACTGGATAATATTCTTTTCCCTAGTCATAATGGTTACATTAAAAAAAAAATTGCTAGAAAATTTAATAGTTAAGAAAAGATTGGGGAAATGAGACTCTATATGAACTAAAATGCTTATAAATATTGTTACCTTCATAAAAGCATGCTGAATTAAGAAAATAACAGAGGAATTTTACAGTTTGAAAATGAAAATAAAAGTTAATAGTCACAGGGCTTCTAGATGGCTGACTTGATTCCTCTGCAAAGAACTGAAACGGTGAGTGGATAATCACACTTAGAATAGATCATCTAAGAGGGTAAGCTGGAATGTAATAGGAAAGCGATAGGAAACACCTAAAGCAAGGAAGGAGAGAAAAGCAAGGCAGCCTGCTTGGCTGAGACTGGGAGTATGGAGAGGCTCTCCAATGCAGGAAAAGGGTAAGTGAGAGATCCCCAGTGGTCTACTTCCCAACACAGACTCCTGCAATCCTAGCCATGGAAGAACCTCTTGACCACCAAGGCTGAAGTGCAAGCTGCTGCACATTTTCACGGGTCCTGAGGAGAGACACTCCCACCTGCCACTGCCACTTGGGGTTGAAATGCATGCTCTGCAGTCACCTGCCTACTGCTTCTGCCACTCAAAACAACCCTCCCCTCCCCAGCAGGGCTGCAGTGAAGCTGCTGCCGCCTGTATTCATCTAAGCATTCCTCCAGGGCCTGAGGATCACCCAACCCCTGCCTACCACAGCCAGCACCTGCATGTGCCACCAGGGACCTGAGGACAGGTCCTCCTGGCCCAGCCTCACCCTCTCCAATGCCCAGGCATGCTTCCTGGGGGCCTGAGGATTACCTAACCCCATCCACCATCATTGATACCTAAGCACTCCTCTAGAGGGCTTGAGGTTGAGCCCACCCAATGTGTCACTACCACCACAGCTGGCACCTACCCACACATGCCACATGTGGGCCTGGGGACTGGCCCACCCATCCTGTTGCAGCCACCTGCAACACCAGTGCAGACTGCTTGGGAGCCAGACAGTTGCTTCACCACTGATACTGCCATTGCCCATGCCATGCTTGCTGTCCAGGGTCTGAAGCCTACTCACCCATCCACCAGGTCCATCATGGCAACTACCAGCACCTGAACAAGTCCCCAAGGGGCCCAAGAATTGACTCACCTGAACCTGTGAACACTGATGCCAGTGTATGCTGCCCTGGGGCCCAAGGACAGGAATGCTCAGCTTGCCACTGCCATTGCTGAAGCCCAAGGACTGATTTACCTGGTGTTTCCATCCTCAGCAAAACTTCACCACAGCCTCCATTAACAACGGCACCCTAAGCCACAAATACCACTGAATGCTGTTTATAGCCAAATAAATCATATGAAGACCACGCTATTGCAGGCACTCAGAATCAAAGCCAAAGTGCCCTACCCAGCTAATACCGTAGACACATCTTCAGAAAAAAGTCCTCCCCTACAAAAGGAAATACAAAAAGTTGATAGAAGTAACTATTACACCAGATGCACAGGTAATGTAAGAACACAAGGGACAGAAAAAAGCAAGGAAATATGACACCTCCAAAGGAACACAAAAACTCTCCAGCAGTAGATTTCAATGAAAACAATTTATGAAATTCTGGAAAAAGAATTCAAAATAATACTATTAAAGAAACTTAGTGAGGTATAAGAAAACACAGGTAAATAATATAAAAAATCAGGAAAGTGATTCAGAATATGAATGAGAAATATATCAAATAGGTAGCTACCATCAAAAAGAACAAAATTTTAGAACTGAAAAATTCATTGAATAAAATGCAAAATACATTTGAAAATTTCAAGAATAGACCAGATCAAACAGGAAAAAAAAGTCAGAACTTAAAGACAGGACTTTTGAAATAACCCAGTCAAACAACAATAAAGAAAAAAGAATGAACAAAGCCTATGTAACACATGGAACACCATGAAGCAACCGAAAACATTTCTGGTTTAGAATTTCTTAGAATTTCATATTGCCTTGCTTTTTCATGTTTTTTGTGTTCCTACATTTTTGTCTGTGCATCTGGTATAACAGTTACTTCTTCCAATGTTTTGAATTTGCTTTTGTAGGGAAGAACTTTTTTCTGAAGATGTATCTATGATGTTGATTGGGTAGGGCTCTTTGGCTTTGATTCTGGGTACATGCAATAGTGTAATCTTCATATGATTTCTTTGGTTATAAACAGAAGGCAAAAAGGAAATGAAAGGAATGGAAGACATATTTGACAAAATAATAACTGAAAACTTCCCAAGTATAGCAAGAGATTTAAATATTGAGATACAGGAAACTCAGAGATCCTCAAATAGATACAATTCAAGAAGATCTTCATGGCACATTATAGTCAAACTATCAAGGGTCAAAGACAAACAGAATATTCTTGAAACAGCAAGAGGAAAGCATCTAGTCACTTATAAGGGAACTTGCTTCAGACTAACAGCAGATTCTCAGCAGAAATCTTACAGGACAGGAAATAGTAAAATGATATATTCAAAGTGCCAAAAGAAAAAAAACCTGCCAGTCAAAGGTACTATACCTGGGAAACTTATTCTTCATAAATGAGAGAGAAATAAAGTCTTTCCTGACAAGCAAAAGCTGAGGGAACTTATCATCACTAGACAAGCCCTAAAAGAAATGCTTAAGGGAGTCCTACACCTGGAAGTCAAAGGATAATACCTACCATCAGGAAAATAATGAAAGTATAAAACCCACTAGTAGAACAAATTCACAAATAAAGAGAAAGAATTCAATTGCTACCACTACAGAAAACCACAAAATCACAAGGATAAACAATAAGTAAAAAGAATAAAGATATATAAAGCAATCAGAAATCAATTAATAAAATGATAGGAATAACCCATCACATATCAAAAATAGCCTTGAATATAAATAGATGATACACTTAAAAGATATACACTGACTGAATGGATTAAAAAATGACCCAACTATATGCTGCCTATATGAAACTCACCTCACCTGTAAAAACACATCAAGTCTGAAAGTAAAGGAATGGAACAAAGATATTCCATGCAAATAGAAACCAAAAGTAAACAGGAATAGCTATTCTTACATCAGACAACAGACTTTAGGTCAAAAGCAATGAAAAGAAACAAAGAAGTCTATTATATAATAATAAAGGGATCAATTTAAAATACAGACACACCCAGCAATGGAGCACTCAGATATATAAAGCAAATATCATTAGATCTAAGGGGACAGACAGACTCTGATATAACAATAATAGGGACTTCAACACCCGACTCTCAGCATCAGATAGATCATCTAGACAGAAAATTAACAAATATACATTGAATTGAAACTGCACATTAGACTAAACGGATGTAACAGACATTTATAAAACATTTCCTCTAACAACTACAAAATACATATTCTTCTCATTAGCACGTGGAACATTCTTCAGGATAGACCTTATGTTAGGCCACAAAACAGGTCTCCACAAATAAAAAGATAAAATCATATAAGTATTTTCTCAGACCACAGTGGAATGCAACTAGAAATCAACAGCAAGAGGAACTTTGAAACAATACAAATACCTGCAAATTAAACAACACACTCCTAAATTATCACTTGATCAGGGAAGAAATTAAGGAGGAAAAGTTTTAAAATTCTGGAAATAAATGAAAATTGAAACATAGTAAACCAAAACCTATGGGATACAGAAAAAATAGTGCTAGGAGGGAAGTTTATAGCAATAAACAACTACATCAAAAAAGTAAAAAGATTTCAAATAATCTAATTATGGACCTCAGGAAACTAAAAGGCAAGGACAAATGAAATCCCAAAGTAGCAGAAGTGAAGAAATAATAAAGATCATAGCAGAATTAGAATTAGAGACTAAAAAATAATGCAAAGAATCAATGAAATGAAAAATTGGTTTTGCCTGGGTGCAGTGGCTCACACCTGTAATCCTAGCACTTTGGGAGGGCAAGGCGGGAGGATTGCTTAAGCCCAGGAGTTCAAGACGAGTCTGAGCGACATGACAAAACCCCATCTCTACCAAAAATACAAAAACTTAGTGCATGTCTGTGGTCCCAGCTACTTGGGAGACTGAGGTGAGAGAATCGCTTGAGCCCAGGAGGCAGAGTTGCAGTGAATCGAGATTGTGCCACTGCACTCCAGCCTGGGTGGCAGAGTGAGACCCTGTCTCAAAATAAATAAATAAATAATAAAAAATAAAAGTTGACTCTTTGAAAAGATAAATTTTATAAACCACTAACTAGACTAACCAAGAAAAAAAAAAAAAAAAAGAGAGAAGACCCAAATAAACAAAATCAGAAATAAAAAAGAAAACATCAGAAATGATACCACAGAAATACAAAAGATCAAAGGAAACTCTTATGAACAACTGTACACTAACAAACTGGAAAATCTAGAGTAAACGAATAAAGTTCTGGACACATACAACCTACCAGGGTTGAATCAGGAAAAATAGAAAAACAGAACAAACCAGTAATGAGTAATGAGATTGAAACAGTAAAAAAAAGTCAACCAACAAAGAAAAGTCCAGGACAGAATGGCTTCATTGCTGAATTCTATTAGCTTTAAAAAGAAGAACTAACAACAATTCTCCTCAAACTATTCCAGAAAAACTAAAGAGGAAGAAATTCTTCCTAATTCATTCTATAAGACCAGCATCACCCTGGTACCAAAACTGGACAAAGACTCAACAAAAAAAGAAAACTACAGGTTAATATCCCTGATGAACATATATGCAAGAATTCTCAACAAAATACCAGCAGTCCAAGTTTAATAGCACATTAAAAAGATCATTCAGCCAGGTGTGGTGGCTCACGCCTGTAATCTCAGCACTTTGGGAAGCTGAGGTGGGTGGATCACCTGAAGTCAGGCGTTCGAGACCAGCCTGACCAACATGATGAAACTCCCATCTCTACTAAAAAATACAAAATTTAGCCAGGCGTGATGGCACAGGCCTGTAAGCTCAGCTACTTGGGAGGCTGAGGCAGGAGAAGTGCTTGAACCTGGGAGGCAGAGGTTGCAGTGGGCTGAGATCGTGCCATTGCACTCTGGGCTGGGGGACAAGACTCCATCTCAAAAAACAAACAAAAAAATCATTCACTATGATCAAATGGGATTTATTCCAGGGAAGCAAAGATTCGACATACACAAATCAATAAACATGATACATCACATCAGCAGCATAAAGGACAAAAACCATATAGTCATCTCAATAGATGCAGGAAAAGCAGTTAATAAAATTCAACATCACTTCATGATTTTAAAAACTCTCAAAAAACAAGACATAGAAGGAACTTACTTCAACACAATTAGGACCATATATGACAAACCCACAGCTAATATCATACTGGATGGGGAAAAACTGAGTCTTTCCTCTAAGAACTAGAAAAAAATAGGATGCTCATTTTCACTGCTACTATTCAACACGGTACTGGAAGTCCTAGCCAGAGCAATTGGGCAAGAGAAAGAAGTACCAGGCATCCATGTTGGAAGAGAGGGAGTCAAAGTATCCCTCTCTGCAGATGACATAATCTCATTTCTAGAAAACCCTAATGATTCCACCAAAAAACTCTTAGAACTGAGCAATAAATTCAGTAAAGCTGCAGAATACAAAATCAACATACTTTCAGCTAGCCAAAAGAAATCAAGAAGGCAATCCCATTTACAATAGCTACAAACAAACAAACAAACAAACAAAAAAACCAAAAAACAAAACAAAACAAAATAAAACAAAACAAAAATAAATTTAGCCAGGGAGGTGAAAGAACTCCACAAGAAAAACCACAAAACACTGATGAAATAAATTAAAGACGACACAGACAAATGGCCAAATGGCAAGATATTCCATGCTCGTGGATTGGAAGAATCAATATTATTAAAATAACCATACTTCCAAAAGCAATCTACAGATTTAATGCAATCCGTAGGAAAATACCAATGGCATTCTTCACAGAAATAGAAAAAACAATCCTAAAATTCATATGGAACCAAAAGAAGCCCAAAAAGTCAAAGCAATTCTGAGCAAAAAGAAAAAAGCTGGAGGCACCACACTACCTGACTTCAAAATATATTACAAGGCTGTAGTAGTCAAAATGGCATGGTATTGGTAATAAAAGCAGACACATAGACCAATGGAATAGAATAGAGAATGTAGAAATAAATCCTCATATTTACAGCCAACTCATTTTAGACAAAGATGCCAAGAACTTGCATGGGGGAAAGGACAGTCTCTTTAGTACAGGGTGCTGGGAAAATTGGATAGTCATATGCGGAAGAATGAAACTGGGCCCTCATCTCTCACCATACACAAAAGTCAACTCAAGATAGATTAAAGACATAAATGTAAGACTCGAAAGTATGAAACTACTAGAAGAAAACATAAAAAACACTTTAGGATGTTGGTCTAGGCAAAGATTTTATGGCTAAGACCTCAAAAGCACGACAACAAAAACAAAATAGACAAATGGGATTTAATTAAACTAAAAACTTCTGCACAACAAAAGAAACAATCAACAGAGTGAAGAGAAAACCTGTTGAATGGGAGAACATGTCTGCAAACTCTTCATCTGACAAGGAACTAATATCCATAATATACAAGGAATGCAAACAACTTAACAACAGAAAAAACAAATAATCCCATTAAGAAGTGGGCAAAAGACATGGATAGACATTTCTCAAAACAGCACATACAAATGGTCAACAGGTCTATGAAAAAGTGCTCAACATCACTATCAACAGTGAAATGCAAATCAAAACCTCAATGAAATATCATTTAACCTCAGTCAGAATGGCTATTATCCCAAGACAAAAAAATAACAGATGCTGGTGTAGATGTAGAGAATAGCGAACTCATACACTGCTGGTGGTAATGTAAATTAATACAGCCACCATGGAAAACAGAAAATAGAACTACCATTTGATTCAGTAATCCCTACTACTAGAAATTTCTTCAAAGGAAAATCAGTATATCAAAACGGTATCTACAAGTTCATGCAACAAGCAGTACTATTCACAATGCCAAAGATGTGAAATCAATTGAAGTATCCATCAATGAATGAATGAATGAAGAAAAGGTGGTATATATACACGATGAAATACTAGTTGGCCATAAAAAAGAATGATCTTATGTCATTTGCAACAACATGGATGGAACTGGAGGTCACTATGTTAAGTGAAATAAGCCATGAACAGAAAGATAAATATTGCATGTTCTCACTAATATGTGGGAGCTAAAAAATGTTGATCTTACGGAGGCAGAGTAGAATGATAGACATTAGAGGCTGGGAAGGATGTATGGGTGGGGTTTGGGAGGTGAGTTTGCTTAATGGATAGAAACATACAGTAAGATTGAACAAATAAGTCTTAATGTTCAATAGCAGAGTAGGATGACTGTAGTTAACAACAATGTATTAAGTATTTCAAAATAACTAGAAGAGAGGACTTGAAATGTTTTCAACACATAAAAATGATCAACACTCGATGTGACAGATACCCCAAATATTTTAACTGGATCATTACACATTCTATGCATATAACAAAGTATCACATGTACCCCATAAATATGTATCAATTAAAAAGTTAATAGACAATTTTTTATGTCTTCGCTCACAAGATAATGTTTTAAAGTAATGAAGGGGTGATACGGGAAGAAGAAAGATTAAAACAATCTCAGGATCCCTTCTCCTCTAAGTAAGTTTCGAAACACCACATATGGGGAGAGACTCATGTATTTGGTAAAGTGTGGTAATTCCCACCCAAATATTTCAGGACACTCTTAGTTTCTTTTAATTTTACTTTTATCATTATAAGATCAGCTAACACAGTGAGAGTGCTCTGTGTGCCAGAAACCAGGCTAGATGCCTACAGTATTTGCATATTTTGTGAGTCATTTATAGCACAATAGTTTTGTAAGGTAGTTCACAGCATCCACAGTCTTATAGATGAGAAAACTGAGGCTCCATTAAGCATGCACTGTGATCTAATTTAATTTTAAAACCTTGAAAGGCTTTTCATATAGATATATTTATACATTGAAAAAAAAAACTTGTCAGACCACATAAATTGATTTTAGTTAAAAAACATGATCATTTAAAAGTATTTGGGTAAATGCTGTTTAAAACACTTCAAGCAATTTTGCCTTTGGAAAAGGGAATTTATTTTCAGAAAGAAAACAATTCTTTTCTTTAAGAAAATGCTTGAATAGCCCTTTTGGTTATAAATGAGCTCCCCGGCCCTTTTCAAGACAAAAGGAGAGAAATTATTCAGCCTCAGTAATTTAATATTGGAGTTTTTGGATTCTTCCTAGTGATCTCAGTAGTCAGGAATTGGGGTGCCAGTCTGTAAAATATACCCAAGGCAGTCATGGTCAGCTTTGTTACTCTTTGGTCTTGTGCAGTATTTCCCCTTTGTTATCTGCAAACATTTAGGGAATCTCCTTATCTATAAAGCCCTGTATTAGTGGTATTTGTAGGGGAGGAAGGGGGAAGCAGCTACATTGATGTCTGGGGCAAAAAAAAAAAAAAAAAAAAAAGAAATGGGAGGAGAGCACTACAGCCAGTAGGAACAGAGATGAGATAGAAGTCACTAAGCAAAAGCTAGAAGCAGCTTAGAGAGAGAGGAGACATCTCTAATTCTTCACCTTTAGAAATATTTAGAAAGGGGCTTAATGTCTTGCAGAATTAGTCTGAATGAGATTTCAGTTTTGCTTGCTTATTCCCCACCCCCTGCCCAGATATTATAAGAAATGGAAACTTAGTGAGTTCAGAAAGGTTACAAAGGGAATATGAGGCATTAACATATGATATTGGACTGAACCAATGTCCTCAGAAAGGAAAATAAATGATGATTTTGTAGGAACTTCCCAAACTCACTATTCTTTTACACCAATGAAAAGCCCACTAATTAGGTAAGTGACAACTGAAATTTGATTTTATTTCTTTTCTTATTCATCACCCTTGTTCAGTAAATGTGAAACATGATGACTCAATAAATTATACCATCTGCAAAGTAGTGAAATAGTAGGTCCCCAGCTCTCATACCCCTACATAAACAATAATCTGATGATCATCCATGGACAAAAGTGCCTTTGTAGGAGCCTTAGGATCCAGGTAGGAGGTTGCAAAACACTGGTGGACATCAAAACCCAGGAGGGCCGCTTTGAAAAGGCAGGCCTGTGACCCAGTGGCTGTGGTATGGTCCTGGCTGGGGACCTGGAATCTTTCATGCCCTCTTACAGACTTGGCTCCTGCCCCACTTAGCTGCAATTTTGCCACCAGCGCCATCCTGCAAGGGACCTGAGAGGAGCCATACCCAACAGCAACTCTGGTAACAACCATAAAAAATAGAAAAATTCACAAATACATGAAAAATAAACACTGCACTTTTGAACAACCTTTGGGTTGAAGAAGAAATCAAAAGGGAATTTAAAAAATACCTCAAGACAAACAAAAATGGAAACACAACATACCAGAATTTATGACATAGAGTAGTAAGAAGGAAATTTATAGTAATAAATGTTTATATTAAAAAGAGCTAGATGCAGTGGTTCACACCTATAATTTCTGCATTTTGGGAGGGCAAAGTGGGAGGATCACTTGGGCTCAGGAGTTTAAAATCAGCCTGGGAAACATAGTGAGACCTTATCTCTATTAAAAAAAAAAAAAAAAATAGCCAGTTGTAGTGACATGTGCCCATAATCCCAGCCACTAGTGGGACTGAGGCAGGAAAATCGCTTGGACCCAGAAGATCAAGGCTGCAGTGAGCCATGATTGCACTTGCACTCCAGCCTGAGCAATAGAGTGAGACTCTGTCAAAAAAGAAAAAAAAAGAAAAAAAAAAGGAAATATCTCAAATAAACAACATACCTTTATATTTTAAGAAACTAGGAGTAGGCCAGGCACAGTGGCTTATGCCTGTAATCTCAGCACTTTGGGAGGCCAAAGCAGGTGAACCACTTGAGCCCAGGCATTCAAGATCAGCCTGAGCAACATGGTAAAACACCATCTCCACAAAAAATACAAAAATTAGCCAGGCATGGTGATGTGCACCTGTAGTCCTAACTGCTTGGGAGGCTGAGGTTGGAGGATCACCTGAGCCCAGGTAGGACGAGGCTGCAGTGAGCCATGATCATGCTACTGCACTTAGATATGATCATGCTACTGCACTCCAGCCTGAGAACCCATCTCAACAACAACAGAAATACTGTTAGAACTAATAAATGAATTCAAAGTTGCAAAAACAAAAGCAGCATACAAAAATCAGTGAGTTATCTATATATAAACAATGAATTATCTGAAAGGAAATTAAGAAAACAATCCCACTGACAATAGCAAAAAAAGAATAAAGTAAGTACTCAGGAATAAAATTAACAAAAGAGGTGAAAGACATACAGTGAATTTTTAAATCATTGATGAAGGAAAATAAGGAAGACACCAATAATTGGGAAGACATTCATATTTATGGTTGGAAGAATTAATATTGCTAAAATGTCAATACTACCCAAAGTGATCAATACTACCCAAAGTGATCTAAAGATTCAATGCAGTCATTATCAAAATTCCAATGGTGTTCTTTATAGAAGTAGAAAGAAGTCATCCTAAAATTCATATGAAACCACAGAAGAGCTTGAATAGTCAAAGCAATCTTGAGCAAGAACAAAGCTGGAGACATTATGCTTTCTGTTTTCAAAATACAGTACAAAGCTATATTAATCAAAACAGTATGGCATTGGCATAAAAACAGACCAATGGAACAGTTAGAAAGCCCAGACATAAAACCACACAAATATGGTCAACAGATCTTCAACAAATATGCCAAGAATATACAATGGGGAAAGAATAGTCTTCTCAATAAATGGTGCAAAAGAGCAAAAAGAATAAAATTAGAACCTTTCCTCACACCATATATTAAAATCAACTCAAAATGGATTAAAAACTTAAACATAAGATCTGAAACCATAGAACAACTACAAGAAAACATACAGAAAATCTTTATAACATTTGTCCGAGCAATGATTTTTTGGGATATGACACTGAAAGCACAGGCTACAAAAGCGAAAGTAGGCAAATGAGATTACATCAAACTAAAAAGCTTCTTTACAGCAAAAGTAATAATTAGCAGAGTGAAAAGGTAACCTACAGAATGGGAGAAAATATTTGCAAACTATGTTAATATACAAAGTATACTAAAAGAACTCAAGAACAAAAAGCGAAATAACCTGATCAGAACACGGGTAAAAAACCTGAATAGACATTTCTTAAAAGAAGACATACAAAACGTAACAGGTATATGAAAAGGTCATTAACATCACTAATCATCAGAGAAATGCACATCAAAACCACATTGAGATATTACTTCACGCTTGTTAGAATGGCTGTTATCAAAAAGACAAAAGGTAAGTGTTAATGAAGATGTGGAGAAAAAGAAACATTTGTACATTGTTCTGGAAGTGTAAATTGGTATGGCCATTGTGGAAAAGAGTACGGAGGTTCCTCAAAAAATTAAGAATAGAACTCTCATGGGATCCAGTAATCTCACTTCTGGGTATATATATCAAAAGGAAATAAAAACAGTATGTCAAAGGAGATACCTGTACTCCTATGTTCATTGTAGCATTATTCCCAGTAGCCAAGATATGGAAACAACCTAAATGTCTGTTAATGGGTGAATGAATAAAGAAAAAAAATATATTTTAAGACCACAATAGACACCACAATAGAATATAATTATATTATAAATATAAAATATTCTATTATATAATATATATTATGTAAGCATATCTTACATGTAATTATTATATAATATAATTATATAC
>NW_016810754.1:0-803 GCF_001698545.2 Rhinopithecus bieti
CCTCAGCCAGGCCCACCCGCCTCAGCCCACAGAAACACCAGAGTCCTCTCAGCGAGGCCCAAACAGCTCAGCTCACAGAAACACCAGAGTCCCCTCAGCCACGCCCAACCGCCTCAGCCAACAGAAACACCAGAGTCCCTTCAGCCAGGCCAAACCACCTCAGCCCACAGAAACACCAGAGGCCCCTCAGCCAGACCCACCCGCCTCATCCGACAGAAACACGAGAGTCCCCTCAGTCAGGCCCAACAAGCTCATCCCACAGAAACACCAGAGCCCCCTCAGCCAGGCCAAACCACCTAGCCCAGAGAAACAACCAGGCCCACCTGCCTTATTCCACAGAAACACCACAGTCCCCTCAGCCAGGCCCAATCACCTCAGCCCACAGAAACACCAGAGCCCCATCAGCCACGCCCACCCACCACATCACACAGAAACACCAGAGACCCCCTAGCCAGGCCCAAATGACTCAGCACACAGAAACACCAGAACCCCCGCACTCAGGACCAACCACTTCAGCCCACAGAAACACCAGAGTCCCCTCAGCCAAGCACACCCGCCTCAGCGTACAGAAACACCAGAGCCCTCTCAACCAGGCCCAACTGCCTCAGCCCACAGAAATACCAGAGTCCCCTCAGCCAGGCCCAACCACCTAGGCCACAGAAACAACAGAGCCCCCTCAGCCAGGCCCAACGAGCTCAGTCCACAGAAACAACAGAGTCCTCTCTGTCAGGCCCACCCGCCTCAGCCCGCAGAAACAGTCCCCTCAACCAAGCCCAACCAGCTCAGCCCACAGAAACACTAGA
>NW_016810755.1:0-2461 GCF_001698545.2 Rhinopithecus bieti
TCAACCTTTTGATAGAAGAAAATATTTTAAAAAATATTTTGGATATACTTTTTCTGTTTTTTTAACTGTATCAACATTTGAGAAGATAATAGATATTATATCATTTCCACTCTCCTTTTATTCCTAATTTATTCTACTCTACATTTAAATATATATTTAAAAGATAACTACTATATCTCAATATTTCTCCAATAATTTTAATTATAAAATACTCATTCTCTAGAAGATTTCTGGGAAATATATTCCTGGAAAATTTTCATTTTGATGATAGGGTATCTGTAGTGTTTATGCTTGAAAAGCAGGTTAGGAGGAAATAAAATCTTGACCAATTGTTCTTTTGTATTATAAAAAATTTTCATAATGTTATTCTTATTCAGCTTTTGAAAGCTAATGACAATTGGATTCTCTTATCTCTACCAGCCCTTTCATTCACCTGTCTGCATGACAGTTGTTTTTTTTTTTCTTTTCCTGTAACATCCATAATTTATTAGGATGTTTTGCTTGGGTTGGCAAATATCTGAGTCTCCTGGCACCAAATATGTTACCGATGGACGGTATCTGAGCTATTGGCAGTGAGTCCATATGGGTCTGCAGCAACCTCAGTTCTTGCCACCTCAGAAGAAAGAATTTGACTGAGGGGCATAAGACAGAAAAGAGACTGAGGCAAGTTTCAGAGCAGAAGTGGAAGTTTATTTAAACAGGGGTTACAACAGGAAAGAAAGGAATGTACGCTTGGAAGACCCAAGCGGGCAACTTGAAGAACAGGTGCAGTGTTGAACTTTGATCCTAGGACTTAGAGGCTGGCCCCTTTCCCATGATTCTTTCCTTAGGGCGGGCTCCCTGCATGAGTGCCCTCCTTATGCTTGGGAGGTGAGCATGCACAGTATGTTCAGGAATTTGTATCCATGCCCATCTGAGGGTTTCTTCCCTTTCCTAGTGATGTGCCCCCCCCCGGAAAGTCAGACTTCACCATTTTGTCTCTTTGTGTGTGTGTGTGTGTGTGTGTGTGTGTGTGTGTGTGTGAGATGGAGTCTTTCTCTGTCGCCCAGGTTGGAGTGCAATGGCACGATAATGTGCATGCCCAGGAAATTGCTTCTGCCTGGCCTCTGTGGTCCATTAACATTTTAGTGCAACAGGTGTGGACCATCAAAAATGGCCTCTCCCTGGCACTGGGTGCCGATTTATCATTTATATAGAGAAAATCTGATCATTGCCAAGCCATTGCCTGACATTCCTAGTGGGTGAGAGAGAGCCCTCTCTTGCCCCCTCTCATGCCTGTCTAACCACCTGTAACAGTTTCTTGTTGGGCATTATAGGTAAGTTTTTCCAAGAATGAACAGATCTTTTCAGGAATGTGGTGCATTTCTTCATTCAACATAGAATTTCAAATTTTATTTAATGTTATTTTAATA
This sequence comes from Rhinopithecus bieti, assembly GCF_001698545.2. Taxonomy (NCBI): domain Eukaryota; kingdom Metazoa; phylum Chordata; class Mammalia; order Primates; family Cercopithecidae; genus Rhinopithecus; species Rhinopithecus bieti. Next base: position 1,413 of record NW_016810755.1, read on the forward strand.
TGCTTTCTAAAGTTATAGTTATGATTACTTGCAATTTCTTTTTTGCTCAGATATTTCTACTATATGTTAGTCGGATCTACTCTGCTTCTGTTCTATATTTTTATCTAATTCTTTTTTGTCATTTTTTTTACATCTTAAAATTTTCTTGTTTTCGCTTCATGCATAAATTGTATGTGTATTTGTTCTTATGTTCTAATTTAGACTTTTGCCCTTTTTAAATATATGAACATTGTATAAAATTTGGGTTTATCTATTTCCATTTCTCATTTGTATGCAAAAGTATTTTCCTGAAATTTTAGATGGGAGACATGATGAGATTGTTTCCTAAGTTCGTTAGGAACTAAACTCTAATTCCTAATAGAGAATATAAAAACTCTACAGGTTTTTCATCTGTCAAGTTTTAAATATACATGCCTTAGTTTTTCAGACTGTGGCGCTGTTCCCTCCCACATTTTATCTGGACCTTCTTTTTTTCTTTATCTTCATTGTCCCTGTCCTTTTCCCCTCAGAGTCTATTTTTATTTTTATTTTTTTCTCCCAGAATGGACTGTCCTAAAAGTGAAATGTAGCTGGTTAGTTTTGAGGGCTCATGAGCTCAAATTATTAATATTTTATCTCTTTTAAATCTTATCATAGTTCTTTGCACTTACCCACTAGGGTATGTTAACCCTTTACCTTTGTACTCACTGTTCTCAAACCAGCTCCTTCTGATTTCGAGTGAACAGCTAATAGTTATTCTGGTGATTTTAGGTCCATTTGATATTCCATTACTTCCCCCTACTTCCTCATGAACAAATGCTGATTCTATGTAGGTTTTGTAGTTGATAGTTCATCCCTTTCCACTCAGATGTTGAGTTACATGAGAATATTTTCCACCTAACTATTAAATTCATTTTCCATGACTTTTTAGTTTCATTGTCCTCTGTGTGTGTGTGTTTTTTTTCTCTTTTAGCTGTTCTGTTTAATTTTGTGGGAAAAATATAAAACATTTCAAGAACTGTTCTGCCACCATTGCTTCCTTACCAAAATCCTAATTCCAAGCGTTTTTT
>NW_016810756.1:0-834 GCF_001698545.2 Rhinopithecus bieti
CGTCCTCAATCTTCAGGAAAGGTAGAATGGACTAATGGTCTTTTAAAAACACACCACATCAAACTCACTCACCAACTTAAAAAGGACTAGACAATACTTTTACCACTTTCCTTTCTCAGAATTCATGTCATCCGTGTCCATGTGAGGAGACCACCAAGCAGGCTTTGTGTGAGCAATAAAGCTTTTTAATCACCTGGGTGCAGGTGGGCTGAGTCTGAAAAGAGAGTCAGCAAAGGGAGATAAGGGTGCAACTGTTTTATAGGATTTGCATAGATAAAGGAAAATTACAGTCAAAGGGGGATTGTTCTGTGGCGGGCAAGAGTGGGGGTCACAAGGTGCTCAGTAGGGGAAATTTTTGAGCCAGGATGAGACAGGAAAAGGACTTTCACAAGGTAATGTCATCACGTAAGGCAAGGACTGGCCATTTTCACTTCTTTTGTGGTGGAATGTCATCAGTTAAGGCGGGGGCAGGGCATTTTCACTTCTTTTGTGATTCTTCAGTTACTTCAGGTCATTTTGGCGTATACGTGCAAGTCACAGGGGATGCGATGGCTTGACTTGGGCTCAGAGGCCTGACAATTCAGGCCTGTCCTCAGAATGCTACAGGTTACAGCCCGTTTGAGCTCCTGTGTGGACACTCCCTTCTAGTAAGCCCCAGTCTCATTCTCGATACCAGACCAACTTGAACTGCACCCCAAAACTTAGAGCCTAAAACTCACCAACCAAGCAAGTAATTATGCTGAACCCCCTTAGGCTCTCTCTAATTAGATGTCCTAGGTCCTCCCAATTCTTAGTCCTTTAATACCTGTTTTTTCTCCTCCTCTTACTCAGACC
>NW_016810757.1:0-2667 GCF_001698545.2 Rhinopithecus bieti
AGATGGTCGGGGCCGGGCGCAGTGGTTCACGCCTGTAATCCCAGCACTTTGGGAGGCTGAGGTGGGCAGATCACGAGGTCAGAGATCGAGACCATCCTGGATAACACATGAAACCCTGTCTCTACTAAAAATACAAAAAAATTAGCCAGGCATGGTGGCGGGCACCTGTAGTCCCTGCTACCCTGGAGGCTGAGGCAGGAGAGTGGTGTGAACCCGGGAGGTGGAGCTTGCAGTGAGCTGAGATGGCGCCACTGCACTCCAGCCTGGGCAACAGAGAGAGACTCCGTCTCAAAAAAAAAAAAAAAAAAAAAAAAAAAAAAAAAGATGGTCAGATACGGTGGCTCATACCTGTAAGCCCAGCATATTGGGAGGCCAAGGCAGGTGGATTGCTTGAGCCCAGGAGTTCAAGACCAGACTGGGCAACATCATGAAGCCCTCGTCTCTACCCCAAAAACAAAAATTTGCCAGGCACAGTGGTACACCTGTAGTCCCTGTCCAGGAGGGACTCCAGAGGCTTGAGGTCAGGAGTTCAAGACCAGCCTGGCCAACACGGTGAAACCCTGTCTCTACAAAAATTAGCCAGGCATGGTGGTGGTACCCTCCCTAACCTTGAGTCATTTCTTTTTTTTTTTGAGATGGAGTCTCGCGGGGGGGGGGAGAGGGGAGGGATTGCATTGGGAGTTATACCTGATATAAATGACGAATTGATGGGTGCTGACGAGTTGATGGGTGCAGCACTCCAACATGGCACAAGTATACATATGTAACAAACCTGCATGTTATGCACATGTACCCTAGAACTTAATGTATAAAAAAAAAAAAAAAAAGAGATGGAGTCTCACTCTGTTGCCAGGCTGGAGTGCTGGAGTGCAGTGGCATGATCTCAGCTCACCACAACCTCTGCCTCCCTGGTTCAAGCGATTCTCCTGCCTCAGCCTCCCGAGTAGCTGGGATTACAGGCACATGCCACCACACCCAGCTAATTTTTGTATTTTTAGTAGAGACGGGGTTTCACCATGTTGGTCAGGATGGTCTCGATCTCTTGATCTTGTGATCCGCCCACCTCGGCCTCCCAACGCACCCGGCTGAGTCAATTGTTTTTCTGTGGCACAATCTCTTTTCTCTGTTCCAAACAGAAGACACTCTTAGGAGCAGAAAACAAGCACACCAGAGTGACACCTCCTTCCCCTACCCCACAACAAGTGGGCAACCATGGGGGTCTTTAAATGCCATTTATATTTCAGATGTTCCCAATTTCCCCATACAACACATCCCTTCTCCCAAGTCCATCTGTGAGCAGGTCACACTAAGGCCCTGCCCTCAGGGCAGTTATAATCTGGTTGCACTTTCTTCTTTCACTCTTTCCTTCACTGAACACGCGGTTTGGGGACCACCCAGTTCAGCCCGGATAGCACTATCTCATATTCTCTAACAGCTCTGCCTCTTCGGAGTTCTTGGACAGAAAGAGGAGAAACCGACTCAGGATAATTGAAGCAGGAAAGGAAGATAATGACTGGCTATCTCAAAGAACTGATACGAAGCCCAGAAAACTAGGCTTGGAAACAAACAGAAATCAGAAAGGCTAGAGCCACTGGCAGTAGAGCTGGGAGCAGTCAGGCCAGGAAGACCTTTGCAGCCACCACCAGACACCAAGCATAGCTGCCAGGGGCAGGAGCTCTGCATTCTGCTACCTCCTCCCCCGACTCAGTCCAGACCTAAAGGTGGGCATGGGGCTTGTTGACCTTGGTCTCCCACGCAAGTCCTGTGGCCACTGGCAAGAGGCCGAATGTTTCATCAGGCTGCAAGAGGGCCTTGTGATTCTGCACAGGATGACTCTCCCATCATCCCCCAAGGTGGGGTTGCTGGGGATGTCTGAGGGTCCGGTGATGCAGTTATCTTCTGCATCCTCACCTGGGACTCCTCTCTCTGACCCCACCCTCCACACATGACTGAGGCATCCCACTCACCCAGCCCCTTCCCCTTCCCCAGGAGCTGATCACAGCTTTTCCTGGTCTCATATGCATCTGTTCTGCTATATAAGATGTCTTTCTCATGAGACTACCTGGGTGCCAGGAAGTCCTCTCCTTAGTAATCCCTTCTAATTGTGAAGATGCTCTCTAGAAGGGCCCCAGAAGACAGGTGAGTTCCATATGGTAGGGGAGCTCCAGACATTCCTGACCTGCACACCAGCATCACAATAGTGGATTATTTCATGAGGTGTACAAGAAACCTGGTGGTTCTTTATTTTCTTGACACCTAATTTAACTTAACTTTGAGCCTGTATCCCAAGGGGTGTAGGGAAACCCTATCTCAGTCAGACAGGGGGCTCCTCAATCCCCGGGGTCCCATGAGAGTGAGGCTTATAGGAGCCACCCTCATCTTCAGGGCCTGCCCTGATCACCATCCGCAGGCAGTAACTCAGCCTGGGCCCTGGGATGGGGTGGGAGGCTTTCTGAGATTCTCCAGGTACCTCATGCCAGGCTCTGCGGGCCCCTGCCACCTCCCTGCGGTGCTCCCAGGAGACCCTTTGATCACTTGCCCCTCCCCAGTCTACGGAATCCTCCTTCTCTCTGCCTCTCCTTCCCCTCAGCATCAGCCTCTCAAGGAATTGGACCTGGCCGGGCGCGGTGGCTCAAGCCTGTAATCCCAGCACTTTGGGAGGCCGAG
>NW_016810758.1:0-1569 GCF_001698545.2 Rhinopithecus bieti
AGAAATGCTAAAGGGAGTCCTTCACATTGAAATGAAGACAGTGGACAGAAACATCATGTGTAGAGAAATATAAAATTATCCATTAAGATAAATACCTGAACAAACATAGTAAACTGTATTATTTAATTTTGGTGCACAGAACATGAAGACAAAACTTAAAAAACACAAATCTATGTTAATAAGTAACATCTAAACACGTAATGTATGATATAAATGAGGTGTAACTAAAAAAGTAGACTTTTTCTAAATTTAGAATGTATAATTTTAATACAGTTCATGTAATTACAATGATAATCATACAGTATATAAATATACACAAAAAGATGTGAGAAGATATTCAAAACATGTTACAAAAATAAAATGAAACAGAAAGAAAGACAGCAAGAGAAAACAGAGAAAAGTAAGAAATACTTGGGAACAGTGAGTTCTTACCTATATTCTGAGTACTTTTGGAGGCCAAGGTGGGCAAATCACTTGAGCCCAGAGGTTTGAGACCAGCCTGGGTAATGTGGCATTTTTTTTCTTTACAAACAAAAATAAAAACAAAATAGTAATTAGCTGCATGTGGTAGCACACGCCTGTAGTCCCAGCTATTCCAGAGGCTGAGATGGGAGTATCACCTGAGCCAGGCAGGTTGATGCTGCAGTAAGCTGTGATCACACCACTGTGCTCTAGCCTGGGTATGAGAGTGAGACCCTATCTCAAAAAGAAAAGTGAATGAAATATACTTTTCAATCAAGAGATGTAGTTGCCTGAATGCATTAAAAAATCCAAACACATCGTGTCTACAACAAATTCACTTTAGATCTAAGGACGTAGACTGAAAGTGAAAGGATAGAAAAATGTATTCCATAATATGGAAAATACATTCCAGCATAATAAAACAGTACAGACATGGCTGTCATAAGGAAAAAAATTAAGTTAAAAGTTGTTAGAGAATGATATTATATAAGAATAAAATGTTATTTTAGTAAAACATAAAAGAATATAGTTATTTGCACTACCATCAACCTGTTCCTAAATATGTTCTTAACTGTTCCAGCCAGTTCCTAAATATGTAAATCAAATATTGACAGGACTGAAGTGAAAAATAGACAGCAGCACAATAATAGACGTGTTTGACATCTCAGTTTAAATAATAGAATGAGATAGATGATCAACAGGAATATAGAGCAGTTGAACAACATTATAGATAAATTGGAACAAATGACAAAAATAGAATACTTTATCCAGAATATACATTCTTCTCAAGCTCCACCAAAATGATCCCTAGAATGGATCACATGTTAGGCCACAAAATCAGTCTTAACAAATATAAGATGAATGACATCATATGAAGTATCTTCTTCAATCATAATGGAATGAAAGAAAATCAACAGAAGGAAAACAAAAAAATCCATAAATATGTGAAAATTATACTGCACACTTTTAAACAATGAGTCAAGTAAGTCACAAGGGGTATTAAAAAATACTTAGAGATAAATTCAAGAAAAATATAACATACCAGAACTTATGGGATGCAGCAAAAGCCATGCAGAGACAGAAATTTATAGATGTAAATATGTATAT
>NW_016810759.1:0-1568 GCF_001698545.2 Rhinopithecus bieti
ATCGCTCCTTCCCAGATTCTACAAAAATAGCTTTTACAAGCTGGTGAATCAAAACAAAGGTTTAACTCTGTGAGTTTAATCCACAGCTCACAAAGCAGTTTCACAGATAGCTTCTTTCTAGTTTTGGTGTGGGATATTTGCTTTTTCGCTATACTCCTCAGTGGGATGTCCATTCCGAGATACTACAAAAAGAGCATTTCCAACGTACTGAATCAAAAGAAAAGTTTAGCTCTGTGACCTGAATCCACACATCACTAAACAGTCTCATGTATAGCTTCTTTCTACTTTTTATTATGGGGTATTTTGTTTTTTACTATAGGCCTCAGTTGGCTCCAAATGTCCCTTAGGAGATTCTGCAAAAGCAGTGTTTACAATCTGCTGAGTAATAAAAAAAACTTTAGCTTTGTATGCACAATCTACACATCAAAAAGCAGTTTCACAGATATATTCTTTCTATTTTTTATTATGACATACTCCATTTTTCACTAAAGGCCTCAGTGAGCTCTGAAATGCATACTTGCAGATCCACTAAAACAGTGATTCAATCTGCTGAATAAAAAAAAATTAACTCTGTGAACTGAATTTAAATATCACAAAATAGTTTAACAGATAGCTTCTGTCCAGTTATTATCATGGAATATTCTGTTTTCCACTAAAGGCATCAGTGTTCTCCAAAATGTCTATTCACAGATTCTACAAATAGTGTTTCAACCTGCTGAATCAAAACAAAGTTTTTACTCTGTGAAGTGAATCCACATATCACAAAGCAATTTCACAGATAGCTTCCTTCTAGTTTATATTGCGTGATATTTTGTTTTTCACTATAGGCCTCAAACGTCTCTGAAGTGTCCCCTCGCAGATTCTACCAGTAGAGCATTTCTAACCTGCTGAATCCAAAAATAGGTTTAACTCTGTTAGCTGAATGCACACATCACAAAGCAGTTTCACAAAGAACTTCCTTCTAGTTTTTATGGCAGCATATTCAGTTTTACTACAGCCTCAGTGGGCTCTGAAATGTCTCCATGCAGTTTCTAGAAAAAAAGTGCTTCCAACCTTCTGAATCAAAGGAAAGATTTAACTCTTTGAACACATCACAAAGTAGTTTTGCCACAAATAGCTTCTTTCTAGTTTATATAGCAAGATATTCCATTTTCACTATAGTTTCAGAAGGCTCAGAAATGTCCATTCACAGATTCTATGAAAAGAGTGTTTCCAACGTGCTGAATCTAAAGAAAATTTATCTCTGTGAGTGGATTTTACACATCACAAAGCAGTTTCAAGATGACTTCTTTCTACTAACTATAGTGGAATATTCAGTTTTCACTATAGGCCAAAGTGGGCTCTGAAATATGTCTTCGCAGATACTGTCAGAAGAGGGTTTGGAAACCCTCATCTGAAATCCTCTGGAAGCTTACTGAACCAAAAGAAAGGTTTAACTCTGTGAGCTGAATCCACACATAACAAAGCAGTTTCACAGATAGCTTCTTTCTAGTTTTATTGCAGGATATTCAGGTTTCCAGTATAGGCCCGGTGCTCTCTGAAATGCTCCTTTGCAGATTCTACAAAAG
>NW_016810760.1:0-1467 GCF_001698545.2 Rhinopithecus bieti
AAGTTAGATAACTATTAAGTGTTAGGACAAGGCCAGAACCCAGGTGTTTTGATTCCTAGTCTAATGTATTTTACATTGTTTCTTATAGTTTCTTGATAGTTTATATTCATTAGTTCCACTGTATGATTTGTCTCCTACGCCTTGAATCTTGTGTATCAGGGAAATTATCCTTATATTAAATAGTTCCAGGTGTCTCTATATTTTGAATTCTTAGTGCAAATGTCTCTTGTTACATACTGCTTGTTTTCAAGTATCTTGTTATGCAACCTATTTTTTTGATTCATTACTTCTGATTTACTTTTTCCTGGTAAAACTAATAATGGATCTCATTAAATTTATGTATAACATTGAAGAAAGTGGCATTAAACAGTATTCCAAGGGATTACTTTTTTTTTTTTTTTTTTTTTTTTTGAGATGGAGTCTTGCTCTGTCACCCAGGTTGGAGTGCAGTGGCACAGTCTCGGCTCACTGTAACCTCCGCCTCCCGGGTTCAAGCAATTCTCCTGCCTCAGCCTCCCAAGTCGCTGGGATTACAGGTGCATGCCACCATGTCCACCTAATTTTTGTATTTTTTTAGTAGAGACGGGGTTTCACCATGTTGGTCAGGGAGGTCTTGAACTCCTGACCTTGTGATCTGCCCGCCTTGGCCTCCCAAAGTGCTGAGATTACAGGTGTGAGCCACTGTGTCCGAACCCCCTCACCCCCCCCCCCTTTTTTTGAGACAGTTTTGCTCTGTCACCCAGGCTGGAGTACAGTGGCACAATCCCAGCTCACTGCAATCTCCCCATCCCAGGTTCAAGCAGTTCTTGTGCTTCAGCCTCCCAAGTAGCTGGGATTACAGGCATATGCCTGTAAGTAGTTACTTTTTATTGCTTAGTAGCATGCTGTTTTGTGGATATGCCACAATATGTTTATCCTTTATCCTTTTCCCTATGTACGCATTGAAGAACATTGGGTTATTTCCAGCTTTTGGGTTAATACAAATGAAGTTACTCTGAGCATTTTTGTATAGTTTTGTTTTCCTTTCTTTAGGGTAAATATCCAAGAATGTAACTGCTAGGTCATGTTAAGTGTTACTGTTTAGATATATATAGTATTTAAATATGTATGGTTAAATTTATAAGAAAATGCCAAACTGCTTTTCAGAGTGGCTGTACCATCTTACATTCCATAGGGCAATGTAAGAGAGATCCAGTTGGTGCTGCATTTTCACAAGAATCTTTGTATTGTCAGTGTTTTTTTTTATTTTAGCCACTTTAATAGGTGTTTATTAGACATCTGTTATCGTGGTTTTAACTTGCAGTTCCCTAAGAGCTAATGATGTTGGCAATCTTTTTATGTGCTTGTTTGCTGTTGTATATCCTCTTTGGTGAAGTATCTGTTCAAGCCTGTTTTCTAAATTGGTTGTTTTATTACTGTTTTTTTGTTTGTTTGTTTGTTTGTTTTGAATCGGAGTCTCGCTCTGTC
>NW_016810761.1:0-712 GCF_001698545.2 Rhinopithecus bieti
CACTTTTCCCATAGATCTCTCGTGTCTTATAACATTCACGGCCATGGCTGGAAGTAGTTCTCAATTCCAAAGAGCACAGCTGTCAGGCAGACTTGCTTGTGAACCGAGACCCTGCCACTCACGATATCCGAGTGACCGTGGGCCGGCTACGGGGCCCTGAGTCTCCTCTGTAAAATGGAGTTACTGGCATCTCCTTGGCAGGGTGTTGTAGGGATTTGGTAAGATGCTCCTTACGACATTTTCGTGAAGGGCTCACTGCAGCACTCACCACGTAGTAAGTGCTCAGTAAAGGTCTGTGCTGTTGCCACCGCTATGAGTACTGCTGTTGTTGTTGTTACTGTTTGATTTATGATAAGGTCATGAAGCTCATAAAATACAGTCATGCGTCCAAAGCCTTGCAGCTCCAGGGTGGCAGAGCCTGGAATACGAACCCGGCCAGTGCTACTTCCACACGCTCTGATGGTTTCTCCCATTCTCTGCCGCAGACGTGGCACCTGGCACCCAGCAGGCTGCATGGAGTCACTGTTTCAGTGCTTACCTCTTCATTGAGTTTTATTTTGAGTTTTGTGTCTAATAGAAATAAAATAGATTTTTCTTTCTTTATTTCCTTTCTTTCCCTTCCTCCCTCCCTCCTTCTTTCCTTTCCTTTCTTACCTTTCCTTTCCCTTTTCTTTTCTTTCTTCCTTTCCTTTCCTTTCTTTCTTTGCTTCCT
>NW_016810762.1:0-482 GCF_001698545.2 Rhinopithecus bieti
ACTAATAAAAAATATTGTGTAAATTTGGGAAACATGATAAAGCCCTCTCTCCACAAAAAAAAAAATGAAAAAAAAAAATTCAGGTGAGGTGATTTGAGCCTGTAGTGTCAGCTACTTGGGAATTAATATGCCAGTTCATTCACTCACTTTTGGTGTTTGCTTAAAGTGTAGAACGAGTGGCAGACAAAACTCCTCAGACACTGAGTTACAGAAGGAAGAAGCTTATTAGGCCAGGGACATAGGCAATACTTCAGTCTCAAGAGTCGAGCTCCCTGAGTGAGTAATTCCTGTCCCTTTTAAGGGCTCACAACTCTAAGGGGGTGCACTTGAGAGGGTCATGATTGATTGAGCAAAGAGGGGGTACGTGACTGGGGCTGCATGCACTGGTAATTAGACCGGAACAAAATAAGATAGGGATTTTCACAGTGCATTCCTAAACATTGTGTGTAATCTATAAATAAGAGAACCAGTTAGGTCAGGGA
>NW_016810763.1:0-1930 GCF_001698545.2 Rhinopithecus bieti
TTTGCTAACACTTTTTTCATGGAATCTACAATGGCATATTCAGGAGTGCATAGAGGAATATGGTGAAAAAGGAAATATCCTCAGATAAAAACTAGTAAGGATCTTTATGAGAAACAGCGTTCAGATGTGTGGATTCATTTCACAGAGTTACTCCTTTCTTTTCATGGAGCAGAATGATAGCAATGTTTTTGGGGAATCTCCAATAGGATATTTTTGTAGCATATAGAAGCTTATGGTGACAAAGGAAATATCCTCAGACAAAACCAAAAGAAGCTTTCTGAGAAACTGCTTTGTGATGGGTGAATTCATCTCAAAATTTACACCTTTGTTTTCATGGAGCAGTTTGCTAGCACTATTTTCCTGAAATCTGCAAAGGGATATTCGTGAGTGCTTTGAGGCCTATGGTGAAAAAGGAAATATCCTCAGACAAAAACTAGAAAGAAAATTTCTGAGAAACTACTTTGTGATTTGTGAATTCACCTCACAGAGTTGCACAGTTATTTTCAAGGAGCAGTATGGAGCACTGTTTTTGGGGAATCTGAGAAGGGAGATTTTGGATCGCATTGAAGCCTATGGTGACAACGGAAATATCCTTAGACAAAAACTGGAAAGAAGCTTTGTGAGAAACAGCTTTGTGATGTGTGAATTCATCTCAGGGAGTTACTCTGTTCTTTTCATTGCATGGTTTGCTAACCCTGTTTTCTTGGAATCTGCAATGGAATATTTTGGAGTGCATTTTAAGTTTATGGTGGCTAAGAAAATACGCTCATATAAAAACTAGAAAGAAACTTTCTGAGAAACCATTTTTTGATATGTTAATTCATCTCACTGAACTACATGATTCTTTCATGGATGAGTCTTGTAGTACTGTTTTTGGTGAATCTAAGAAGGGATGCTTTAGATTGCATTGAAGTCTATGGTGACAAAGGAAATATTCTCAGACAAAACCAAAAGAAGCTTGCTGAGAAACTGCTTTGTGATGTGTGAATTTACCTCACAGTGTTACACCTTTCATTCCTATGAGCAGTTTGCTAACACTGTTTTTGTGGAATCTGCAAAGGGATGTTTGGGAGAGCTTTGAGGCCCAGGGTGAAAAAGGAAACACCCTCAAATGAAAACTAGAAGGACGCTTTCTGTAAACTGCTTGGTGATATGTGAATTCATCTCACAGAATTACACCGGACTTTTCATTGAGCAGTTTGATAACACTGTTTTCAGGGAATCTGCAATAGGATATTTTGTAGTGCATTGAAGCACATGGTGACAAAGGAAGTATCCTCAGATAAAACCTGGAAAGAATCTTCCTTAGAAACTGCTTTGTGATTTAGGAATTCATCTCATAGAGTTACACTATTGTTTTCTTGGATCAGTATGGTAGCCCTGTTTTTGGGGAATCTGAGAAGGGATTTTTAGATCACATAGAAGCGTATGGTGACAAAGGAAATATCCTCAGACAAAAACTAGAAAAAAATTTCTGAGAAAGTTCTTTGTGCTTTGTGAATTCATCTCACAGATGTAGACCTTTTTTTTATTGAGCAGTTTGAAAACACTATCTTCTTGAAAACTGCAGCAGGATATTTGGTAGTTAATTGAAGCCTATGGTGACAAAGTAAATAATCTCAGACAAAACCAAAAGAATCTTTCTGAGAGACTGCTTTGTGATGTGTGAATTGATCTCAAACAGTTACTCTGTACTTTTCATTGAGCAGTTTGCCAATACTGTTTTTTTGGTATCTGCAATGGGATATTTTAGATCACATTGAAACTATGGTGACAGAGGAAATATCCTCAGATAAAAATGACAAATAACCTTCCTGAGAATCTGCTATGTGATTTCTGAATTCATCTCACAGAGTTACACCTTTCTTTTCGTGGAGCAGTTTGGTAGCAATGTTTTTGGGGAAACAGTGAAGGAATTTTGTGGATGGCA
>NW_016810764.1:0-834 GCF_001698545.2 Rhinopithecus bieti
GGTTAAAATATATTTTCTTTGTATATGAGGTATTCACTAGACAGAGTAAAGTAATAAGTTTTGAGACAGGGTTAGTTAGAGAGGAGTGAGTAGAAGGTAAACAATATCAGTAATTTTGTTTCCTGGGTGACCATAATCACATTGGAGAGTGAGATTTATAAGATCTTGAGAATCCTGAGGAAAAAAAATCAGTATAATTCCTCTTTTGGCATGTTCCCAACCTGGAAAAAAGACAGATTAAGAAAACAGTTTAAGATTTTACTAAAAATCCCCATAATGAGAAATAATTATCTAAGGGCAAGGGGAGGAGTCAGGCAAGACACAAGTTTCTCAATTAATAATCTGCAGTGGAAGATGGTAGATGTGGAACTTCAGCATAAAAGCTATAAACTGCTAGCTTTTTCTGTCACAGAAGTGGGTAGGCCCAGAGCCCTCCTTAGAGAGTCTAGAAGAATATTAGAAGATGGGTGCAAAAAAAATAGAAAGAATAAGAAGACCTACTATTTGAGAGCATAAAATGGTGACTATAGTCAATAACTTAATCGTTCATTTAAAAGTAATGATGAGTGTAATTGGATTGTTTGTAACATGAAGGCTAAGTGCTTGAGGTGATGGCTATACCATTCTCCATGATGTGATTATTTTACATCACATGTCTGTATCAAAACATCTCATGTACCCTGTAAGTATACAACTATTACATTCCCACAAAAATTAAAAATGGAAAAATTAGCATCTTTAAGTCCAAACAAAATCAAGATTTAGCTAAGAAGTATATCAAAGCAGCCAACTTTATTATTATTATCATTATACTTTAAGTTCTAGGGTATATGT
>NW_016810765.1:0-41427 GCF_001698545.2 Rhinopithecus bieti
CAAGACAGGGTCTCACTCTGTTGCCCAGGCTGGAGTGCAGTGACGTGATCACAGCTCAATGAAGCCTTGACCTCCCAGGCTCAGGTGACCCTCCCACCTTAGCCTACTGAGTAGCTGGAACTACAGGTGCACATCATCATGCCTAGCTTTTTTTTTTTTTTTTTTTTTTAGAGATGGGGTTTTGCCATGTTGACTAGGCTGGTCTTGAGTTCCTGGGGTCAAGTAATCCGCCCACCTCAACCTCCCAAAGTCCTGGGATTACAGGCGTGAGCCACTGTGCCCGACCATCATCTACTTTTGCCGTGTATCTAAGCATGCAGTTTTGAAATATATAAAGCAAAATCTATTTGCGTTCCAAGGGGAAATTGAAAAACCCACAAAAGACAAAAATCATACAGTTCTCAGATCCTAGATCAAACAGGTTTTTTCTAAAATAAAATTTAGAAAATATTTTAATAACACAGTTAACAAGTTTAATCTACTACATAAAAATATTTAACTCTGTACCCAATAAACAAAAAATGGACATTATTTTCTTTTTTTAAAGCCCTGGGAAAATGCACATTATTTTCAAACACATGGAACATTCATAAAATTTACTTTGTATTGAGTCACAAAAGTCTCAATAAATTCCAAAAGCATGAAATTACCATAATGGAAAAATTAGAAATTAAACAAGAAAATAAAGACCCCATCACCACCAACAACAACAGAAAAAATCAAAGCACCTAGAAATTTAAGAATAAATTTCTAAGTAATTATTGGATTAAAGGAGAAATCAAATTACTAACGATTTAGAAATGAAAATAATGTGAGTTCTAAATACTGATTTTTATGGGATGTAACCAAGTGGAACTTATTGGAACACATATATATGTGTACACAGTTTAGAAAGCAATATCTAAACTGAACTAAGTTTTCAGCTCAAGAAGTTAAAATAAACACAAATAAAATTGAAAAAGGAAAATAATATAAAGAGCAGAAATTAATCCAAACTATGTAGAATTGATCAATAAAACAAAAAGTTGACTGAAAAAGCTGTAAAAGAAGCTTCTGACAGATCAGATTATTGGGTACAGTGGGAGAGAGCTACAAACAGATATCACCAGTTAGTATGAGAATTTAATTACATATATATCTGTGCTGTTGATTTTATCAGTTTCTTCCTCTTAGGCTTCTAAGCAGCACAGCTTTTAAAATAATTAAAAAAAAAAAAACTCCCAGCAACTGAGTCTGCTTGAACCCTGTTTGCTGACTCAGAGAGGAGAATCTATGGGATCAAGCACTATCCTTGACAGGTAAGCATGAACTCTCCTTGCTGCTGATCCCATGTTTCCATCTGCCAGGATCCCTAGGCTTGAATGTCCCCCATCTACTGAAGGTTGGGGCCCTCTGTTGCCATCTCCCTCCTTGTCCCCAGTCACAAGACTGCAGTCTACCATGTCTCAGGAGTGACCACTGATCTGACGGTCTAGCCATGGATGCATCCCTTGGGACTGCAAAAATGTCAACCCCTGATTAACAAAATAAACCAACGAACAAAATAAGAAATAAACCTGAGAAGCACTTAGGGAATGCAAAGAAAAGAATGAAGGGATAAAAATGATTTGAGAAAATAATAACTGGATACAAAGAACAAGTCAGAGGGATCTAGCCAATTAAGGAAGAGAACAGAAAAAAATTGGAATAGGAGGAATAATTCAGGCTAAAGCAAAAAAGATGTTTCAGATTGAGAAGGGTCACTGTGCTTCAGGCTATTTACTTGAAAAAAAAAAAAAAAAAAAGCATGCCTAATTAAATGCAGTAAATGTTTGCATGGTAAAATGAGGAATCTTCAGGAATCCAATCTATCAGCAAATCCTGATGGTTCTTTCTTTAAAATATACCAGGTCCACTGTAATCCAAGCTACTCGCGAGGCTGAGACCAGAGAATCACTTGAACCTGGGAGGCGGAGGTTGCAGTGAGCCAAGATTGTGCCACTACACTCCAGCCTGGGTGACAGAAGATATTCCATCTCAAAAAATTTAAAATATATATATGTTCCATACATATATATATATGTATATTTTCTTTTTTCTCCAGGTAAAGTATCCACCCACTTCTCCCATCTTTTGTCCCATGTCAGCTCTGGGACATTATAAATTATGTTTATTACTATAAATAATTGTTACATTGACTGATTTCTATATTTTTGTTTTCTATTTTATTCTACATAGCTGTCTTTGGGTCCTGTTAATCCTAAGTCATAATATATTAGCTAGAGATTCTCTTACTTTATGTTATGTCTTTATCCAGTGTTTTTAGATGTCTTTCATAGATATTTGATCTGAATTATAGCTAGATATTCTTTTAAATATTTTATGAGTGGTTACAGTAAATCTTTCTTTTCTTTAAGAATGTGCCTAAGCCTATATTCATGTAATCATCAATTTCAAAGTCAAAACAATTATTTTTTATTTTTTGTTTTAAGCCGTATATTTAGTATCTTTGTTTAAAAGACGAGTTACTCTACTTCCTTTGTCCTTATTATCTTTTTCTTGGGTTTTGCAGCATATCATTTAGAACAAAAATATTTTTAGCATTCAGTTTTATAAATAATAAGTGAGGTAATAATTTAGAATCATCAATATTAATTTCTGTGATTATATTTAAAGTCTTATTAGAGGCAGCATAGTGTAAGGGTTAAGAGTGCAAAGTTTGAAGCCCAAAATGCTGGGGTTCAAATCCTGGCCCCACCTTTTATTGGATGGATGGTTTTGAGCAAGAAAGTGAACTTCTTTATGCCTCAGCTTCCTCACTGGAAATGGAGAATAATAATAGTAGCTACATCTCATTGGGTTGCACAAGAATAATTAAATAAATTAATATATGGACCCAGAAGAGTGCCCAGCACATAGCAAGCACTGTTAATTATTATTATTATTTCCTCCTGTCTTTGCATTTGATTCATCTTTCAGTGGTCTGACAAATGTCTTTGAAAATAGTCTTTTTTTCCATTATCTAAGAAAACCATGTAGTTACTATTCTTTTGCAATCCTGTTTATTTGGATGTTTTTTGCATTTTCACACAGTAACGAGAAATTGGTGGAATAGAGGATTCTTGGATAATAAATTTTAACTTTTTCCCTGAAAGCTGGTAAATAGCATTTTATTGTCTTCTAACACTTATTGTTGCAGAAGTCAATGAAATTTTTGTCCCTGGATGGGGAAATGTTTTATCTTCTTGGATTAATTAATCAATTCAATAAATATTTATGGTGCTGATTCTTTGTATAAGACAGCCTAAGTCTGTCTATGGAGTAGGTGTATACGTGTGTTATATATGTAAGTTTCCATGAATGTGTGTGTCTGCAATCTGTAAGTTTCTATGAACGTGTGTGTCTGCAATCTCTAAGTTTCTATGAATGTGTGTGTCTGCAATCTGTATCAGGACTTAGCAGGTGCCTTCCACATCAGTGCTATACGGCATCTTGCAAAAGAGCCCTGCCTTTTAATGAGTTTACCATTAAAAAAAAAAAAATTGGGACACTGCCTGGTTCCACAGTGTTAAATGAAAATAACATTCAGAATTGAGTTAATCTGATTGCATGGGATCTCTTTTCCCCCTTGCTGCAAATCAGAGCAGTTTTCAGCTAACAAGAATGGGTGCCCTACTTGAATGGGCAGCAGGCACGGCTGCTAGTCAGAGAGGCACTTAGCATGGCATTGCCATCATTACATCCCCAGGTTCGCAGCAATGAAACTCCAGGAGTGGCAAAGTCAAATCAGTTCAATTGTCTGATTGTTCATACTCATAAAGTGGGGAAGCTGGCAGGGGTCCGGCATAAAACTTGGAGTTCTGCAGTGGAGCTCCTTTAAGGTAATTCATTGCCCTCTGCAGTAGCTTAAATCAGAGGGGCCAGCATGGTCACAGTAAATGCAGCTCCCCATACTGCTTGAGAGCAATATCGCAGATAGCCGGCTGCTATGCCAGATGTCAAAGGTGCACTAAAAGCACTTGGTTTTGATCTACCCCATTCCTGAGAAGTACAATGGATGGGCCTTTAAGCGCTGCCATAAAAAAAGATGGTGATTAATGAAGCAGCACAACTTAATAAACCAAGTTGACTCCCGCTTCCTTCTCCTAGGCATTTTCACTGTCCACAAAGCAGTTCTTTTACTTAGCAGCAGGGACATGTAAAATGTTAATCATCAATCTGTGGGCCATTAAAGAAGTTGCTTTCCCTTTCTCAAGTTGAAAACCAAGGGGGAAAGATAATAGGTTTGGTTAACAGAGCTGTTCACATAATGGAGATGTGCACAGAAAAGCTTTGATGAAGTCAGCATGGGAGCCCTTGAGCACTAATCCATTCTGCTCTCGGGACCATGAGTTCAAATCCTAGCTGGGGCTGGGAGGCTCAGGATGGAGGCTGGGGTGAGTGTCTTGATCACAGCGGGACCAGCAGGAGGTTACTGTAACTGAGTGAGGCCAAACACAAGATGAGAAGGCACAGAAGCTTTCTGTGTCAGCAGACAGGGCAAGAGCTTGCTGGTACTGCCTTAACCTTATATGGCCTTCTTCCTCCCAAAGAATGCCAAAGCATTCTTCCCAGGTAGGCAAGTGGCCGCGAGCAGAGCCCTGGGCAGTTAAATCCTCCCTCACCCAGAGAACAGTGCAGAGTTTTTGGCTAATTCGCCAAAGCCTATTGAAATATTTTCTCTGGGGACTCAAAAGTACATCAGTCAGAGATACACAATTTTATAATCTACTCATCATTTAGGAATTGCTTTGAGCAGGGTCAAGGTTCAGAGACCTGAGGCAATTCCACTTCCCTGCTTAGAACTTTTAACATTTAGTTGCCTTTCCTTACTCTAAAAGTATATAGGGGCAAGGCCATTTTCTATCTTTTAAAATTATGCACACCTGCAGGCCATTGTTTATTTGTTTGTTTTTGAGACAGAGTTTCTCTCTGTCAACCAGGCAGGAGTGCAGTGGTGTGATTTTGGCTCACTGCAGCCTCTGCCTCCCAAGTTTGACTGATTCTCGTGCCTCAGCCTCCCGAGTAGCTGGGATTACAGGCATGCGCCACCACAACCAGCTAATTTTTGTATTTTTAGTAGAGACGGGGTTTCACCATGTTGGGCAGGCTGGTCTCGAACTCCTTGACCTCAAGTGATCTGCCCACCTCGGCCTCCCAAAGTGTTGGGATTACAGGCGCAAGCCACCACATGTGGCTCTGCAGTCCTTTTTAAGTGTTTTTTTTCTCAGCATGCTTCTCCTGAATGTCCAGGTTCAGACTCTCTGGTCCATTCAAAATCTATCACTAATCCAGGCGGTTCATTCAGTCCAAGGGAAACCAAGCAAAGTCAAATATGTGACGCTTAAAATCTCAGAAAAGACACAGGTCGTATAAAAGATGCCAACAACGTTAAAAACTAGACTATGGCAGAAGAAATGTTTGGTAGTTTACACTAGGGCCATGATTTTCATTGTTTTATGAGATTTCTTGAAGCAAGAATATGAACTTATGGGAGAGCTTTGTTGAGTCAATAAGAGTGTTTCCTTTCTCCCTCTCACATCTTTCTTGAATTCACTGGATGGCCATAAAGGAAGAGATGTTGGTCAAATGAACTTATGGGAGAGCTTTGTTGAGTCAATAAGAGTGTTTCCTTTCTCCCTCTCACATCTTTCTTGAATTCACTGGATGGCCATAAAGGAAGAGATGTTGGTCAAATGAACCTGAGCACTATCTTTAAAATCCTGTATTTATTAAGATGACCATATCATTCTCCCACTTTCAGCCTCTAATCTCTCCTCCATGAAGCAAACAAAACAGTCGTTCTGAAACATTTGATGCTCCAATCAAAGCAAACCACTCCTTTTCCCCAGACATACCTTCTGCTCAAAATGTCCTTTTCCTATCTTCTTCCGCAATACCTTCTCCAGGAAGCCTCCGCATGCCCCTACCCTCAACCCCGGCTACACATACTACGTGCCCACAGAATAGCTTCTGATGTACCTTGTCTCTCTCTCTACATTTACCACCTTGTGCCAGAACAATTAATTTGGGGCTGTGTATCCCTCAGTGCACACATAGTTACAGCAACTTGTCTCAGAGTACAGTAAAACCTGTCACTGTTGGCTACTCTAGGCTTCCTTTACGGGACAGGTGTGAGGAGGGGACAACCAGATTGAAAGGGTGGATGAGGGATTTTTTTCTTGCTTGTACATGATGCACATTGTTTTCACACAGGGTTTACATTATAGATCAATAAGATAGCAGTATTTTAAAAAACGCATGTGACAAAGATTGAGGAAACTTCCATCGGCCACATAAAAGTTAATAATGAGATTAATGGTGAAATCAAATGCATTTGGAAGGGGTTGATGATATGAGCAACTAACACTCTTCCCAAGAAACCTTAGAACTATCTCTACTGGTTGTAATCATTCACCAAACTATAAGTTCCCATGGGCGGAGTCCACATCTTATTCACTGTTACACTTCTAAGGCCAAGTAGTTCGCACTCAGTGGATGATTCATAAATGTTTGCAGCAGTAATTAATTAGTAAATTGACTTAGAATGAATTATGCTTAAAACATTTGCTAACTTCTCTAACCTGCATGACAAAACTTAACTCCTTATAATTACATAAAAGGCTTTTAACACATTTACCCATTCTTTCCACCTTCATCTTTTGCTATCTTCTCTACCTTATCCCAAGGTATGCCCTATGAACTAGCCACACAACTATTCACCGTTCCCTAAACATCTCCCCCAGATGCTGTTTCCTCTACCAAGTAAACCGTTTATCATTCTTTGTTAAGCCCTCCCTTCCTACTCGAAAAAGAAAGTCTCTCCTTAGCTAAACTCCAATAGCATTTTGCAAATGCCTCCACTATAGCTTTTGGTGCAAGGAGATTATTTTATGTCTGTCTTCTTATGAACCTGTGAGTGTCCACCTTACTAATCGGGGCATACTGCCTTGCAAATACTAGGCACAAAATTGATCTTAGTTAAATCATAACTCAATAATTGAACAAATAAAAACCAAGCAGCCACCGGGGAGTTATGAAAAGATCACATGCTCTGTCTCAGCTATGTTCTGTCATCTGTGGTTCTTGGGGCTTAAAAAAAAGGTAGATCATAAATTTTCTTTTTTTTTTTTTTTTTTNGGTTCAAGCGATTCTCCTGCCTCAGCCTCCCGAGTAGCTGGGATTACAGGTGTCTGCCACCACTCCCGGCTAATTTTTGTATTTTTAGTAGAGATAGGGTTTCACCATGTTGGCCAGGCTGGTCTTGAATTCCTGACCTCAGGTGATCTGCCTGCCTCGGC
The DNA here is from genome assembly GCF_001698545.2 of Rhinopithecus bieti. Lineage (NCBI taxonomy): Eukaryota > Metazoa > Chordata > Mammalia > Primates > Cercopithecidae > Rhinopithecus > Rhinopithecus bieti. Next base: position 7,320 of record NW_016810765.1, read on the forward strand.
CTCCCAAAAGTGCTGGGATTACAGGTGTGAGCCACCTTACCCAGCAGATCATAAATTTTCACAATAGTACTCTAGAAATGTCTTCAATTTTAAAATTTGATGAATTGTAACATTTCATTATAAGATTTCAATTCCCCACCCATTGCCCTTCAAGAAATGATCCAAGCTTAAAAATCATTTTCAAGCTTATAAATACAATCTTTAAAGTTGGAGCGCTCTTTAAGGTCTTCTACTGTGTGGAAAAGGTACATGATCATTAACTCTCTTTGGCAAGGTGAGACGGCTCACACCTGTAATCCCAGCACTTTGGGAGGCCGAGGCAGGCGGATCACCAGAGGTCAGGAGTTCGACTAAAATACAAAACTAAAATACTAAAATACAAAACTAGCTGGGTGTGTTGGTACATACCTGTGATCCCAACTACTTGGGAGGCTGAGGCAGGAGGATCACTTGAACTCAGGAAGCGGAGGTTGAAGTGAGCTGAGATGACACCACTGCACTCCTGGGCAACAGAGCAAGACTCCACCTCAAACCCCAAAACACAAACAAACAAAAAAACTCTCTTTATAAAATTTAGTCAATTACCATCTCTTACGTATATCCAAGCTTTCCACTTCCATATTAGGTCTTACCATGGTGAAAATTTACAGTGATCATGGCCATTCAGTATAGGAAATGAATAAACATTCTCCACAGGACCCTCATTTGTATGGTATATTAATAGGATCCTTATGTAAATTTCTGCTTTCACTTCACGGCCTATTTGCCTGCTAGGTGGTTGTATACAATTTAGAAAGGAGGATAAGAAATGTTTGATTTCACATGATGTTGCTTAGAGGGATGGGGAGGCAGAGGGTACAGATAGGTGTCAAGCAGCAAGAGGAGAGTTACAATGGGAATATTTTATAGCTGTCAAAACCAACAGTACTCAATAAAGCCACTCTCATTACAATTAGATTTTACTTCCTGGATCCAACAGATTTGGCCATTATAAATGAATTATGAGAAAATAAAAGGGAATATGTCTGATGAGATTTTGAAGCTGCCTGGTGCAAGAAGACATGGAGAGCTAGTAGAAAGGGTACCACGTTCCAACTAAGAAAACTCTGTGTTAGGTACTTCTGTATAAAGAAAAAACCCACTTGGAAGAGCCATCCCAAAAAAAACTCCAACTTCCAGAGCTACACACAATTAAATGAAGAATTAGACCAGAATAGGTAATCCTTAATTTGGCAGAGATTGCTAACCGTTCATTAAAATCATTTTCTCTTTTCTTGGACACACTGCTAGAAGGCATTTTGTGGGTGGGCATGGCCTTCTGATTGAGTTATAGCCAGTGGTATGTGAACAAAAGGATGTGTACCACTTCTAGGGCTGGCCCCTAAAATGTCTCATGTGTGTTCCTCCATGTTCTTTTCCTCTTCAGGTGACTGGGCTGAGAAACCCCAGGGTTACCTTGAGATCTATCTGTTGAAGATGGCAGAACCCTGTCAGCCTGGATCCCAGAAAGACTGTGTGGAGCAGAGAACCCAGTGACTTGCCACTGCCCTGGACTTTTAAGTAGGCAAGAAATAACTACTCACTGTGTTAAGTCTTCACATTTCGGTGCCTATTTATTATGTTGCCTAGCCCACATCTTAGAGAACCATTTCAATACTGACATTCTAATATCTATGTCATGAAATATTTAGTCTTTGAAAAGAGAAGCAGCTCCAGCTTTACCAATCTTGGATTTGAGATAGCTTTGGTGATTAAAAAATAATTTAAATAATAATTCATAATTTGGAAATAAAATTATTCATGACATTTTCATAATTTCCCATCATGCCTATTTGTGTGCCAGACACTGTACCAAGTGCTTATGTACATCATCCCTAATTCTAGCAATAATCCTGCTTGTTAGACATTAAGTTACACAGAAGAATTTGCTTTATAACACTCTGTCGCAAGAAATGGCACACTACCTTATTTGTCTAAATCTAGACATAGGTCCCCTCTGTAAATGATGAGAGAATTACTGCCAGTCAAATTTGGGTGAGGACAAAGGTAGTTCACAGGAGGCCTGGAAGATATGGGAGGTCTTCTCACCTTTAAGTCATCAGGCCTACGGTTTAGGGCCCTGTAGTTGACTCCCAGGCAAGTGACTCCATCTGCTCCATGATTGGCATGGACGTTATTGCTTCCTATGACTTCTTAGGCTATAGTTATGTTCAGTCCTCCTGATATCTATGCACTAGCCTACACTTCTTACCAAAATCATCGTTGTCTTCCCTATCTCCATAAATGAATCTCTCTTCTCTTTATCACAGGAAGGCACCTTCTGCCTCAGCAACTCCAATAACAGCTCCATTCCATTTCCAGAAGTCTTGGAGGGAGGTTGTCATACTGGGGCCTCGCCACCTCTGTGGTATGCCATTAACGTCCTGAGGCATGACCATCCACTACCTTGTTGGGATAGAAAACAGCAAGAAGGAATAACAATTCGGTATATTTACAGATTTTCCTGCCATGTTCAGATAACAGATTGAGGTTCAGAGAGGTGAAATGAGTTGCCCAAGACCACAAACTACTCAGCGGCAGAGCTTCATTTCAAACCCAAATCCATCTGGCTCCAAGGCCTAGAGAATTTTCTATAATCCCAGTTTTCCCTAGAAAACTCAAGGCACCACAAGCCTAATAGGTTTTTTTTAATGACAATGGAAAATAATTATAAATTATTTAAATAAAATGAAATATTTGAAATCCAAATCTTACAGGGTTTTCCACTTGAAAATCACCCAAATAGTTTACTTTTATTTATACACACACACACACACACACACACACACACACACACACACACAGACAGAGAGAGAGAGGCACATACAACTAAGCAAAGAGAATTGGTAAAATTATTAATTTGTAATAACATTTTGCAACTAGAGTTCTGAAATCACATATCTAATGAATTATCCTCATTAAAAGACATAGACAACTAAAATATCACTTGGCTCATCTTAATGACAGTCTTAAAAGATCTCCAAGTTTAAAATTTAACTATATACATATCTGAACATTTTTCAGGAAAACTAAAATTTTAACACAAGAGAAAATTATTTGCTTTAACATACAAATGAGGCTATTATTAGACTAAATAAGGGTGACTTAGGAGGCCCGAGTTATAGTCTGTCTTCTAACAATAGTTATAGAAATTAACTTTGGGTGAAGCACAATTTCTTTGGATTTAATTTTTCTTATTTATCCTTTTAGCTCTCACATTTTCTAATTTTACATTTTTGGGAAAATTGGTATCTCTTAAAATCAGTAATGTTTATTGATCCACATTTGTAGCCAATAAGTGTAAAAAGAGGTAACATAAAGAGGGCATCAGAGAAAGAATAAAGGAATAAAGAAGGGAGGAGAAAGAGAAAAAAAAGAGAAAGAGTGAGAGAGAGGGAGAAAGGTGAGAGAAGGTGGAAAAAGAGAAAATAAATATTTTCTTATCATGGTCCATGTTTCTCAAGGCTGATCTAAGAGTTGCTTGAAATTCTGTTGCATCCTTTGGAATCAGTCTGAAGTATTCCACTCCCACTGGCAGGCCCATCCTTCCAGAGAAGATGAGATGAAACAGGATGTCTTAGCCTGACACCAGTAAAAATTTGATTTATCTACCTCTCTTTGTTCTGCTTCCATGCACTTCAAGCAACCTCTTGATTATAATCCAGCTTCCATGGCCTCCAGGGACACCGTGTGATGGTCAGGCTGATAAAAGTTTTGTAACTTGCATAGGTTCTATTTCTCACTATAAATTGATACACTGCAGGTCACTAAATGCTTTCAAATGGTAAGTATTATTGTGTTGACCAACAAATTGTCTAAGGAGCCAAAAAAAGGAGGGGAGGGGCAGACATACAAATGGAGGCAGAAAAATTCACCAGCTGACAGCACCAGACTCGAAAGAACCCACCCATTCCCTCATGACATGCCAAGAGGGACTGGCTTTCCCATGGACTCACGGGGTCCACAGATGGCCATTAACTGTGCAAGAAAGATTTTCCTGACATGACAGGAGCAGAGAAGACATCGGGAAACATTCTATAGAGTTCATTTTGTTTTTTCTCTTCTGATAGCCTAAGTTAGGTCCTGATTTTCAAATCTATCTTTCAAACCATCATAGGGATTCATGCTCTAGTACTTTTAAGTGTGCTGGCTAGCATTGCATAGAATTCTACGTCATCAATTTCATCTAGCTTCAAATCCCAGCTCTCCCTTTGGTAGCTGATTTAATCAAGTTACTTAATTCATAAGCAGTATTTTAAAATATTTATAATGGGAATAATAGCCCTGGCCCATTAAGTCATTATTCAGATTAAATGAAATTATGTACAGTGCACATTTAGCACAATGCCTAAGACATAATGACTGCTCAATACGTATTACAACCATTATAATGATCATGGCTGAGCAATGATGAATCAGCATATTGTAAACTCCTTATTTGTTTTAGAGATCCTTAAAGACAGAAGTGGATCTTATCTAATAAGTTTAATCTTAGTGTCAGTGAATAACATGTGGTAATGCTCAAAAAATATTTCTTAAGTAAGATATACAGTGAACAGTTGCACAAAACTAAGGATCTAATCACAGATCACCACCACACCTTTCTTTCCACCCCACCTTCTAAGATATCCCCAGAAGCCCTTTCGTGGTAGGCAAACACCCCATCCCATGAAGCCCAGCCCATATTTGTTTTCATCTGCAAGATACATGTGATCTTCCAGAACACACCACTCCCTACTTTCTCAGTAAAATAATTCACCAATTCTGCCACCATCTATGACACTCTCTAACCTCACCCATAATAGACACACACATCTGATGATCGTTTCTCCTCCTCCTCTTCATCGTTTTTACCAGCACCTCTGCTCCCCAAGTCCTTATCGACAAAATTTCCAGGCTGACTAGGGAGTTCTAAAACATGGCAACATACCAAGGGTTTCTTTTGGTTACCAAAGCATCCTGAAGTCCTGTGACCTGCTGGGGGGTGACCATTAGGATACAGAAGAAAAGATTTATTCAAAGCCAAAGTGCAGTCACGTGACATCACTGCTGCTTTCCCCAAATCCCTCCAACCAAAGGCAATTGTTATGTCCATACTGGGAGAGGCATTAGCAAAAGAGTCTCCACCATAATATTTGGAAGAACTTTGTGACTAATTTAGCAGATGGAATTTTTTTAAATTACAAAGAAAAAATGCACTATAAGATGAAAATCCTAAAGAAAGTCAGTTGCTAAAAGCAGATGCTGGTAAGTTATAGACCAGAATTTTCTTATTCCTAAACAACCCAATACTGACAAAATTTAAATCACCATTAAAATTAATTTTTTGTTTTTTTTTTTTGAGATGGAGTCTCACTTTGTCACCCAGGCGGAGTGCAGTGGTGTGATCTCGGCTCACTGCAATCTCCGCCTCCCAGGTTCAAGCAATTCTCCTGCCTCAGCCTCCCAAGTAGCTGGGATTACAAGTGCCCGACACCACGCCCAGCTAATTTTTGTATTTTTGGTAGAGACAGGGTTTCATCATTTTGGCCAGGATGGTCTCAGCCTCCTGACCTGATCCGCCTGCCTCAGCCTCCCAAAGTGCTGGGATTACAGGCGTGTGCCACCGCACCCAGCCAATTTTTTTTAAACCTTCAAGTTTTATAAGTATCAAGATTCTAAACCTACTATCTTTTCATGCCTCAAAATGCCACCAATAATGGTGCCAGCTTGGCGCTTTACTTTTTCTCCTGGAACGCTTTCTTTGGGCAAAGGATGGCAAAAGAAATTAGCTGAGTAAACCCAAATCCATCAAAAAGCAAAATAAATAAGACATACTGTGAAATGGTGAGTTTTCTCATCTTGAACTATTTAATTAAGTTTTAAAACAAAAAGGCAGCAATGAGTTCTTTCCTCTGGGAAAGGGAGAAATAGCAGAAATCACTTGGGTTCATGCTGAAATAGGTCCACTGAGCATCCTCTGTAAACATTAAATCACTATCACATAATATCAAAAATGAAAACCCCTTATTATTTATTGAACTGAATTCCATGCTCACAAGAAGCCTTTTAAATGAGATTCTCAGAGAACTTCATAAATGATCTCTCATTATCACTCACCTTCATTTGAAAAAGTATCTTCATCTCCATTTCAGCATTAGGAGTTAACAGAAAGGTTAAATGAATTATATAAAGTTATATTAAATGCTTGAGAACAAGAGACCAAGGTTTATTATCCTTTGAGAACTAAAAGTCTTTCTTTGAAAATTAAGCAACTTATCTAATTATTTTAGGAGGATGTTTCATAAAAATACAGTACTTCATGTCTACATCATGGTCTATAAAGAAAAGTCACAAAATAATAACCATGCTAAATGAAAAATCAGTGTGGTTTCCAGAATCCTTTCTGTTCTGTGTACCCACCCATGTGGCTAGAGATTCGAAATGCTATTTAAGTCTCATTTTCCTTCAGAAGCTAACCTCTGTGGAATAAAATGCTGTTAAGGGGGAAAAATCCTTTCTGTCATTTGACTTTAACTTATAATAAATTAGCTTCAACTAGTTTCTTAGAAAATTGCCCAAGAAATGACTACAGAAAATTAAATACCAAGACTTCAAAGAGGCAAACACACAGCCTTCAAATTCCAACCTCAGAGAATAATCCTCCCTTTCTCATGCTTTAGAGAGATGTGAGTAAAGAAATCATACTAGGGTATGGTAATGAACCATCTTTCAAATGACTTTTCTATCAATCTTCTTTTCAAAAGGTAATAAAGTGATGATTATTTCTAGGCAGTTTCTGGAAAGTTATCATCTCATTTCAATAGTCACCAGTGAAGGACCGCACTCTGGTATTCTCACCAACGGTGATAAGGGCAAGAACTGGGTGAGAATTCAATAGACAAGGTGTAGGTTGTTAAAAGCTATTTCCTAGAAAATTAAAACAGAGAAAGATCAAAAGAATTGTGTTGGGTCTTAAGGAATTGGTAATTACTTCCTTCTAGATTAAAAGTGCAAATCTGGTTTATTACCTAGTGAATGAAATCTACTATTATTTGAAGATTTTTTTCTTTCAACAAATATTGTTGAAAGCATATTATGTGCCTTCCTTTGTGCTTGATGTTGGTGACTAATTGAGAAGGACAACGAGAGACAACAAGGGAATCTGTGTCATGATTTCTAGAACCAGAGCAATAGATCTCATCCAAAACTACAGTAACAAACAACAACAACTCAAAAAAATTCTTTGAAAGCGTTGACTAAATGGTTGCTGGGAATTCTTAGTCACCTGGTATTTCTTTTGCAAAATAATAACAAAATAATATTTGCAGAAAATAATAACAGGGCAAAAAACACCCAAAATTATATCTGATTCCACTCCCCAGAGCTCTAAGAAGCTTTAAGATAGCAGGGGGCAGGAGTCACTCCAGGACCATATGGCCTTGTGCAAAGAAAATCCTATGCACTGGATGCCTTCAGGAGAGGTTTCTCTGGAACGTGGCTGCTTCTCTGGTTGCCAAAGTCAAATTCAGATCCTGTCTGTGATATGGCCTTTGTGCTCAGACAAGGATTATGCGGTCTGCTTTTCCTCAGTAGATCCTAAAACCAGCCCCAGCCATGGCTTCTTATTTGTCCTAATTCTCTTACCCAGTCCAAACCTACTGCCCACTGGCAGATAGGATATGAAACACATTTCTGAATTTGACATTTGGCCAGAAGTTAAATTTCTTTGCTTAGAAATCCAAACGTGGAACAAAACAAACAAACAAAAAGAAACATGAGACAAAGCTTTCTGAGGACAAAAACATGCCATGTGCACCACCACATCCTCATCACTAACGCAGTACTGAGAAGGCACTTAATATCTGTTGAATAAAATCGACTGACTGAATGAATACTCCACCCTTTTGTGGTCATGGACCACTCAAAGTCAAGACTGCTGCACTGGTATTTGCATTCATGTATTCCCACAATGACTTCTGCTCAGCAATTCATCTTTTAAAATGTTATTCTGTTGATTTTTCTTAAAACAAACAAAAGAAAAAGCACACCACAGAAATGCGAAATCCAAATGTATTTGCTTTCAAGTTCCATTCCAGGTAACAAATATTTGACCAATGAACTGATGTCTTTACTTTGGCCATTGGGCAAGCAAACTCTGCCTTTTTTCATAGTTGAGTGCAGCACTGAGGTGAGTACCAATTGTTCCTTTACTGATTTGTAGAATAAGATAAAGTTGTTAAGCCCCCAAAAAAGTATTAACATTTTATCCTCATTGCCAATCAATAAATCACCCAAATTTCCCACCTTCCACTAACCAAAAACCCAAGTAAAAGGGGTATAAAGTAACCCTTGTGGAACTCAAACTTACAAGAATCAGAGGCAATCATTGGCATACTAAATTCTTGGTTTTCCACCCTCCTATTCAACATTTCCCCTGTATACCTAAGAATGTGGGAGTATAGATTTTTAAAGCAAGCTCAGTAGCAAGTCAGCTAATGTCAGGATTAAAGATAAAAATAAGCTGGAATTTTCAAACCCAGGAGGTTTGCTGCCGGTGGACTGGGGCACCTTATAATAAGAAAGGGGATGCAATAGGATGGGGAGAGGACTCCCAGCCCCCAATCTCTCCTTATGTGAAAAGCTGGTGCTTGTTCGAGGTAGGGCAACCAGGCCCAGCATACAAGAGGGATGACTGATCCCTCAAATATGCTACACAGTGTGGCTTCCAGGAGTCCTTCACCTTGGGCCTCATAAACCAATGACATGTTCTCAGCCATATTTCAAAATATATATACATTCTTTACTCCAGGGGAATAGGGAACTCTGCTCTGGAAGGAAGCAAACACCTGTGAAACATGTTTTCAGTCTGAAACCATATCTTTCTTCATAGGACCTGACATAAAGTAATTTAACCTTCAATATTATATATACAACTTTAGAAAGAGGAGTGGTGTTTTACAGGCTGAGCTAGTCAACTCCTAACTAATAGTACCCCTGCGCTTAAAGGAAGGGAAATCCTTTTTTAGTAATTTCCAGTTCTTCATATTCTTGCTCTCGTTTAAAAAAAAAAAAAAAAAAAATAGGCCAGGCGCAGTGGCTCACACCTGTAATCCCAGCACTTTGGGAAGCCAAGGCAGGTGGATCACCTAAGGTCAGGAGTTTGAGACCAGCCTGGCCAACGTGGTGAAACCCCGTCTCTACTGAAAATACAAAATTAGCCAGGCATAGTGGTGCACACCTGTAGTGTGCACACTCGGAAGGCTGGGGCACAAGAATCACTTAAGCCTGAGAGGCAGAGGTTGAAGTGAGCCGAGATCGCACCATTGCACTCTAGCCTGGGCCAAAAGAGCAAAACTTCATCTCAAAAAAAATAAAAAAATATAAATATATATAAAATATATACTCCATGTATATTGTATATATTATATATGGAAGGGTATTTGTTTTAAATTTTCTTTTACAGAAACCTGAAATATCCAGGCATTATATGATTCACTGACAATATCTGAAACCCATCTAGATTTTGCCAGTATACTTGGTAGTTTGTGCAGGAATGTGCTCCAATCTGTGCAAATCCACCCTCATTCCACTGTTTTTCCTATCACTGCTATTCAAAGTCCTGTGCCGTTGAAAAGACAGAGGAGGAAATCACATAACTTTTTATGAACATATATATAGACATAAATACAATCTGTGGGTGAGGTGACAAACAGCAGTAGGGGGTCCGGTCTGCATACATAGTAAGAAAATAAAATAAATGTACCTCCCCCTCACCCCATCCTTTAATGTGCAGGATTCTGCTCCAAGGTTCCAAGTGACCAGCTAAAGCAATGAGGTATACAAGAACAATATTCCCAGCTGACTCATCCAAGCGTCTTCATGTGGAACTTGAGGATGGAGCTGCAAAGTGCCCTGGACAGAGGTTAGTGTCTAGGAGAACCCATTGATCATATACCAATGAGGCCTTTGGACAGAAGGAGATGTGAGGCTCAGAAGGCGTGTTCCAAGGAGATGCTGATGTAATCAATGTCACATCAATCAATCTATGTTATCACAGATATGTTATCCCAGGGCAAGCACTGGGATCTTCTTGCTCCTCCCTTTTTATAGTTGCATATCATCTTCTGGGGAATTTCTACCCCTCTCCCTTGCTGGAGGCTCCTCAGCTGATTCTATTTTTATCTCAAGTCCAAAGGTGGAATTTATCCTTTCAGGGGAATAGTCATTTCTTTTTAAATCTGCAAGGAGGACAAGTAAACAGGTTATAGTGGAACTCCAATAACCAACTGCTCATGAAGACAAATGGGACTTTAGGCTTTGCCAAGTGTTCAGAGAGATCTCCTCTTCCTCAGACCATAGATATGTGGAACTCAAACCCTCAACCATGTCTAAATTAAGCCTCCTTTCCCACCCCAATATCCCCTCTCCCTTCCCTATGCTGTTTGGGCGCTGTTTATGGGGGCAGGGAAGATAGACTTGGTTGCTTGCTTCAACACACAGTGCCCTATAAGGCATAATATGGCCAGAGTTAAGTGAGACCAAATGGGAAACGGGGCATTTTACTGTTGAATGACAGGCAGAGGCAGAGAGGTCAGCCAAGAAGGTGACTCCTCATCTCAGTGGTCAGTTTTCTGTGACAAAACCTGCACCTCAGGTTTGGTACAGCCAATAAAAAGTTCCATCCAGTTATCAGATCCTATGCTTCCTAAGCCCTCCTTCCATCTGAAAAGAAAAAAGTTAAAAGAAAATATTAACAGGCATAACCTTTGTAAGATAGGTATGGAGGAAAATGGGGTTAAAATGTTTGTGACCTTTTTGTGCTATACTGATTGTATTTGCTAGCCTAGAACATGTATTTCTTGTATTATTTTTAATGCTAAATGAGGAGTATGTGGACATAAAACTAATACATATTATATATTAATAATAAAACAATCAACATTTATTGAACATGTATGTTGATATGGTTTGGCTGTGTCCCCTCCCCAGATTTCATCTTGACTTGTAACTCCCACAATTCCCACATGTCATGGGGGGAATCCAGTGGGAGGTGAATAAATTATGGGGATGGATCTTTCCTGCACTCTTTTCGTGATAGTGAATGAGTCTCACAAGATCTGATAGTTTTAAAAACGAGAGTTTCCCTACACAAGCTCTCTCTTTGCCTGCTGCCATCCATGTGAGAAGAGACTTGTTCCTCCTTGTCTTCTGCCATGATTGTGAGGCCTCCCCAGCCATGTGAAACTGTAAGCTCATTAAACCTCTTTCTCTTATAAATTGCCCAGTCTCATGTATTTTCTTTATCAACAGCATAAAAACAGACTAATACGTATATTACAAAATTCAATCTTCACACAAACTTTATGAAACAGGTGCTATTATGCCTGTTTTACAGATGAGGAAACTGAAGCCCAAGGTCATACAGCTGGTAAAAAGCAGAACTGAAATGTGAGTTCAGCCTCTCTGGCTACAGGGCCTATGCCCTTTATACTATCCTAAACTGCCTCTCAAGTAAAAAAAATATGAAGGGAAATGTAATCAAACAAAAATGAAAAATCACCTCTAATCCTATTTTCCAGACAAAACTCTTTTTTATTGAGATTACCAAATGTCTGAATAAACAAGGATATTTCTTATTTCCACTTAAATGTCGGTCAAAAACTAAGGTTTTGAAAGAAAAGATGAATTAGGACTAGAGATGGTGGAATTGCCGAATTACTCAAAACCTACCAGTCTATCATGCTTGTAATCCCAGCACTTTGGGAGGCCGAGGCAGGTGGATAACCTGATGTCAAGAGTTCGAGACCAGCCTGGCCAACATGGTGAAACCCCATCTCTACTAAAAATACAAAAATTAACTGGGTGTGGCAGCAGGCACCTGTAATCCCAGCTACTCGGGAGGCTGAGGCAGGAGAATCACTTGAACCCGGGAGGCGGAGGTTGCAGTGAGCCGAGATTGCCCCACTACACTCCAGCCTGGGCGACAAGAACAAAACTCTGTCTCAAACAAACAAAGAAAACACCTACCAGTGTAATGTAAAAAAATTATCTCAAGCTTAATCCTACAGGACTACTAACTGAGCTTAAGGATTGGAAGCAGTGAGTTCTGTCTCAAGTCTCCCTGTGTCCTGGCTCCTTAGATGTAGTCCTTGTATCTTCAAGAATGCAGGCTACCCTTCCAGGGTAAGAATGAATCAGACCTGGGAAAAGGACAGTACTGGAGGATGCTGAGTGAATGAGCCGGACTCCAGCCTGCCATCAAGGAATGACTCTGATCGTTGTCAGCTCCTGCCTTCCAGAGGGCCCTTACCTGGAGGTCCTGATGACTCTCAGTCCAGTCCCAGCCCCTTCCTGAGCTTCTTTTGACCAGAGAAGCCAGCGGGCAGCTCGGTTGTGCACAATCTCTTTGCCACGTCAGGTACGTGATTTGTGAGAGTGAGTCCTGGCCAGTTGTGAGAGATATGGCCCTCCCCTCTCTGACTGCTGCATTTTGATCTCCCCACCGCTGACTGACCACTATATTCCCAGTGGAACCGGAAGCTTGCTCCAGCTCTGTCTCTCTATGCCTTCACCACAGGAGCTCCCCCTACCTCTAACTCCAACAAGATTAGAAATCACTCTTGTGGCTGGGCGCAGTGGCTCATACCTGTAATCCCAGCACTTTGGGGGAGGCTGAGTTGGGCAGATCACGAGGTCAGGAGTTTGAGACCATTCTGGCCAACATGGTGAAACCTCATCTCTACTAAAAATACAAAAAATTAGCTGAGTGTGGTGGCAAGCGCCTGTAGTCCCAGCTACCCAGGAAGCTGAGGCAGGAGAATCGCTTGAACCTGGGAGGCAGAGGTTGCAGTGAGCCGAGACTGCGACACTGTACTCCAGCCTGGGCGACACAGTGAGACTCCGTCTCAAAAAAAAAAAAAATCACCTTTGTTTGTTGTAAATTTACACCTGCCCCATCCCAGGTTACGATGGATGGTGCTCTTTCACTGACTTTAAATTCAGGGTATGATCATTTATTATAAGGCAAGAAGAGCTACTCGCTTAAGATATGTGAAATCCCACTGTAAGGACAAGTTTGGTGTGACCAAAAGTAGTGGGCAAGGTGAGGCACACATGATGCTTCCCTTCTGGGACAAAAGAAAGGAATGCACCAGGGCTGGGACTGCCCATTTGGAGGGCACAGGCCTCCAGCTGCTTGCTTTTATAGTAGGAATTTTTAAGTATGTCATGTTATCAAATCAGATTTTTAAAAATACATGTTGCAATGCGTGTTTAAAGTAGCAGATTTTTACAGTAAAAAGCACTACTTTGATTGAGGGTGTCATTTCCCTCCATACCACACCATCCCAAGTACCCAATGGGTAAATTAGAATAGAATAGAAATAGAAACGCTGTGGACAACACCCTGAGGCCACCGGCAGCTGGAGGGACCCAAAGTTGGGGGTGGGGAGGGCAAAGACCTGCCTCGGTCAGATTTCATCCCATTTAAAGTCAGTGGAACTTTTCCTTTGGAGTGACTGTGACAACTATTGGGCCCCATGTTGTTTTATCACATTTTGGCAGAACCCAAAGTAAATCCCTGTCCTTTTAATCCCTTTAGATACTTGAAAATTTTGCAGTCAGAAAGTCAGGGCTTGCGAATGACTGTGAATGAGATAAAAATGTGATTACAATTTTCTACTTTATCCCAGGTTACAAAGGATGTTGTTCTACGAGAGATTTACTTAGAGAAAAACAGAACTGTTAGTGGCATACCCGGGAGTTTGAGCTTCCGGCAGCAGGAGTTACAATTATGTTTTGCAATGAAGTTTCTAATTGCATCTTCCCCCAAATTGGCCGGTCCAAACACCATTCCTCTTGATCTAGAGGAAATATCAGAATATCAATTAGATCACAGCTAAGAAAAAGGAGCTCAACTAGGATTCTCTGAGATACCGAACAGTATCCCATAGTAACCCAGTAAACTTAAAGGAGCCAACAAAGAACAGAGCACTTTGGGGAAACAACAATGTTAGGTTTGCAAATTTAAAATTCAAATGCACTTAAATCTTTGTTCCCAACTCCAGGACCTACTGTGAAACGCATTTCAACGCTAATCTGATAGAAGAGTGAATTTTCTATGTACCACATTAAAACAAAATACAGTGAAATCCTTTTTAATGCACATGGGGTGAAAGAGTGACATTCATTACCAAATGTTTTACCAGAATACCCCAAAGGTAAGATATAAAGTAAAATACATTTGCTTTTGGGACACGCCTTCTAAAATGATGCATAGACATTGCTTCCAACCCAAATACTTTTCCGAAAATAACCATCCTCAAAAACAAATACCTGACTAAACCCTAGATCCGTACTCATGGCTTTTTCAAAGCCACTTGCTCTCCGGCAAACTGCTCTAGCTGGGCTTTTTGTGGAAAGACAAGACTATGACACAATGTGTTGGTGGAAGTAAAGTACATATGCTCGATGTAGGTGACAGAGTTACAAATAGAATCAGTATATATAAGGCACCTTTTGAATACTCTATAATCATAACAAATTCCCAGCAGATTCTAAGATCAGTGTTCATCCGTTATCATATCAAAGGCGACCATCAATCTTTGGATGTTGACACAGCACACCACAGAGCAGAGCACACCAGAAACATTTCCCAAGAAACTTTATGAAAGCTAATATTTTATTTTAATGACAAGCAGAGTGGAAACAGCACATTTTAAAATCTGAACTCAATTACCGCTCTTAAATACCACGTCTTAAGAAAAAAGAAAAGCAAACTATCACAAAAGGAAACAATAAACTTCGCTTCTAAGGAATGCGGTTTTTCAAAAGGGACGTGGTGTAAAAATGGACTTTTTTCCATCCAAGGATTGAAACATTTATCTCAATTTCCACTTCCTTTTGGCAGAATAACAGTAGCTGCTCTGAAGATGTGCCAAGCTCAGAATGAGGGCTGATGTCAGTTTGATCTCAGATTGCCTCTTTGCTCGGAGGCGAGTAGGTGGAGGAACTCTCTCGGGAAGACCAAGTGAACAGACACCCAGGATTAACTTTCCTGGTCACTCAATCGCTCTTACAGAGCACAGCTCTGGTGGTATTTACCCGGCTGCATAAGCTGCCTCTTGTTAACTATTCCTCTCTCTCTGTCCATCTGGTAAGGTACCACTTCAATAAGGTGAAACTGAAGGTGGCAAAAAAGTCAAAGCACTCAGCATTTAGACTGGGATTCTACGATGCCAATAAAGTGAAACACAGTGTTATTTTAGTTGTTTAAATTGAAGAATGCCTTTTCATAGTCTCTCCAACATGACCCTGTTAGAATATTTCATTCATTTGCTTTCAATACCTGCCATTTCTTTCTCCCAGTAAGACGCAAAAATCCTCAACTCAGAGATGCAACACTAAATCTCAGATAAAAGCTGTAAGCTAAATGATTTCCCTCTATGAGCTCTGGGAAAGTTAAGACAAAAGAATCAAAATTACTATAAAATGCATATAGCAGGAGTTCGACCACTCCCAGTGCAGGGGAGAATGAAGGGGAGTTGTAGGGAAATTCATTTGCATCTACCCGCTACAGCACGCCTAGAGCCTTGCAGTCTTAGATAACCAGGTTTTAAAAAAAATACAAGTAGCTGTTTTCCAGATTTTTCACAACACAGGAAAAGCAGGTGGTAGCTTGGTTCCACATGCGAGGAAACGCTAATTAGTGCCATCTATACATAGATTTACTAAAGAACATCTCATCATCGTTTCATACTTGTCAAATGCCCAAAACTATCAAAGCAGCAAGCTAAAAAACTGTAATCCCAAATGACCAATAACCAAGGCAGAAGGTTAGGGAAAGTTAAGAGACAACAAGCATTTGAAATGATATGAGAATTTACACCACAAGAATATCTTCTCTTTTGGTAGAGGGTTGTCCTCTCATTGACCCCTTCTCCTCATAGGAAAGTTACCATCTTCACTGAGCCTAAGTTTTCTCATTTGTGAACTGGGATTGAAAATGCTTCCTTTCATTGTTGTTGCAAAGGTTAAAATAACCTGTGAAAGCACTTGCTTAAATCAGTGCTTCCCAAACTTTAATTCACACCGGATCACCTGAGGATCTTGTGGAAATTCAGATTTTGATTCAGTATGTCTGCGCAGGGTCCTGAGATTCTGCATGTCTAACCCTCTTCCCGATGATGCTGACCTTGTTGGTCCATGTCCCATGCTTCGTGTAGCAAGTGCTTCAGACACATAAGGCATTCGAAATGTGAGCCCCATGGAACTAATCGGACATAATTCCTTATGAGCAGGAGAAAATAGTAGTTCTTGTTATCTTGACTATGAAGGCCAACTGCATCCAAAATTGGGTCACCCCACAAAACTAGGCAGGCCACAACGAAGCCGTCCTATCAGTTTCCAGAGTTACTATCCTTAAGTCATAAAAAAATAAAGTTGCCATAAGACAGAGTTTCTCAACCCTGGTTGCCCATAGAATCACATGAGGAACTTTAAAAAAATACAGATATCAGGGCCCTATCTTCAGAGATTCTAATTTGATGCCAATCCTTGGCAATTTTTTTTAAGTTCCTCAGGTGACTTTAACAGAAATTGAGGCCCACTGGCCTATAGCATGCAATTAAATACCTACCTGTCAAGGGGGATAATATAATCTTAGAATTCTAAATGAT
This sequence comes from Rhinopithecus bieti, assembly GCF_001698545.2. Taxonomy (NCBI): domain Eukaryota; kingdom Metazoa; phylum Chordata; class Mammalia; order Primates; family Cercopithecidae; genus Rhinopithecus; species Rhinopithecus bieti. The sequence continues at coordinate 24,017 of NW_016810765.1, forward strand.
AGCATATTCAGGTCATATTAAGTGACATATGCCAAGGTCAAAATTTAATAAATGATAGATGGGGTATACATAAACTTGGTTCATTATATATGCAAAAAATTTCCACTGCCAAATTATAAAGTACTTTCAGTATAAGATTCTTACTACTAACCCTTAGGCATACAGGGCTACTGAAGAAATAATATTCTTAGCTAAAAACACCTTAGCAGAGCTTAAGTGAAAAATAATAAAGTCTTTATGTACATAGCATGGTAACATGGATGCCACAGTCAAATAAATATCATAGGAATTAAATGTGTATGTTCAATACGGATCACCTTTATGTTCTCTAGTTCACCTAGTCCAATTAAATATCTAATACACTTTTAGATGGGCCTCTTTGCATAGAAGCCTACATATTTAGATTAAATCACTCAGTAAAATAACAGAGCACTAAAGCAGTGAATATTTATGAGTTCTTAGGGAGGGAAAGTAAAAATTTCAGATTTTATTGATTGCCCACTTATGTAGTTATATACATATAACTACTACCCAGGGGCCAAGTGTACACAATTATGACAACTAAGAAGTAAAATGTATGCTGGCAGTTCTCAAGAGTGGTCTCTGGACCAGCAGCATCATAATTCCCTGGGAACTTGTAAGAAATGCAGATTATTTGGCCCTACCCCAAACCTACTGAAGCAGAAACTCTGGGAGTTAGGCCCAGCAATCTGTGTTTTCACAGGCTCTCCTGGTGATTGTGATGTAAGCTCTTATTTGAGAACCATTGTTGCCTGCCATATTGATCAGTGTTTAAACCTCACCATCACTTCTTTCTACCCCACCTTTAATACAAGAATATAACCTGAGATCCTTTACTGCCAAGTCTTCCCAAAAGCCTGCTTCTGGGATAAAATACCCATGGGAATTCAAGGGACAAGTTGAGTCATCTCTCTATAGAATTTAAAATTCAGCTCTTAATTAAGTCAGATTATCTGATGGTTCATATTTAAACTACATTGTTTTGTCCTCTCATAAGATTTGCTGTTACTAAATAGCACACTTTATGCCCTCAGCTTTCATTTTATAAGAATATGAATGAAGATGCTGCCCATGATAAGATGCAATGACTCCATTGTGAAGACAACAAAGGAAACTGTGCTCCGCTATGACATTGTTCTCATATCAAACCCGCAGAAGCCAAACTTGCACATTGGAAACCCAGTCGAATTTGCATTAGTCCTTATAATTTCCATTTATGTGTACAAATCTAACTGCAGATTTAGTATCATTTTACATATTTCTGTATTTTCTTTTTACCCCCATTTCCTAACCTATGCTTTTTTATAATCATATTGTTTTGGTCTATATACATAAGCTACCTAAAACCTTTCTAGAATCTAGGCAGGGAACATATATGTTTGCAAATTATTTTTAAAACCATTTACTATGTGTTAAATGCAATTTTCTAAATGATAACATATAAATGAACTTACTGTTTGACTTCAGGTTTTATAACAGATGGATCTGTCAAATTTTCTCCAACACCTCAAAAGAAGAAACAAAATTCATTTAGCAAATGGAGATTTCATTTTCTTAGAAATTCAAGAAAATAATAATCAAATTCTAATTTCTTAATTTAAAACTCACAGTCACTCTGTAGTAAATCAAACACCATGAGCCCATATTTCACCACTAAGCAACACTGGCATGTAAGAAATTTGGCTGGGCACGGTGGCTCACGCCTGTAATCCCAGCTCTTTGGGAGGTGCTGGCGGGCAGATGACCTGAGATTAAGAGTTTGAGACCACCCTGGCCAACAAGGTGAAACCCCATCTCTACTAAAAGTACAAAAATTAGCCGGGTTTGATGGCGCTTGCCTGTAATCTCAGCTACTTGGGAGGCTGAGGCAGAAGAATCATTTGAACCAGAGAGGCAGAGGTTGCAGTGAGTTGAGGTCATGCCACTGCACTCAAGCCTGGGCAGCAGAGCTTAACTCCACCTCAAAGAAAAAAAAAAAAAGCATGTAAAAAAAAATTTGTACTTGTACCCCCTAAATATATAAAGATATATAAAAACTAAATATAAAAAATTAAATATTTTAATTCTCAAAAAAATCATGTAAATTAAATGCACTATAAAAATTGTTCAGAAATGTTTGAAAATTTTAGTTAATGCGCTGTTTCCCACAAACCCTCTGTTATAATAAACTTCTAGGCCATAAATGATTGTTTTAGTGGTGTGTTCACAGTTACTGATAGTGGCATCTGTCATTCATTTACCACTTGCATATATCAGATATTCTAATTTTATTTTCTCTAATTCTCAGCAATTATAAAAGAAAAGTGTTATCCTCATAGCTTCATTTTACATTTTATCCTCATTTACATCAATGAGTACACCGATGCTCAAACCAATTATGTCATCTGTCAGAGGTTGCACAGTCCATACATGGTCATAACAGGATTAACGCTGAGCCAAAGTTTGTGTTCCTAACATTGGTCTCTGGTGTCCTTGGATGGATTCCATCAGTGCTCAGCAAGGTGCATGGTGCTGCGTGGTTTTGCAGGTACAACCTCTGCTCCATCAAAGAGACACATACTTATACTTTTTTTTTTTTTGAGATGGAGTTTTGCTCTTGTTGCCCAGGCTGGAGTGCAGTGGCACGATCTCGGCTCACCACAACCTCCGCCTCCCGGGTTCAAGCGATTCTCCTGCCTCAGCCTCCTGAGTAGCTGGACTACAGGCATGCGCCACCATGCCCAGCTAATTTTGCATTTTTAGTAGAGGCAGGGCTTCTCCATGTTGGTCAAGCTGGTCTCGATCTCCCGACCTTAGATGATCTGCCTACCTCGACCTTCCAAAGTGCTGGGATTACAAGCCTGAGCCACCACGCCTGGTCACATACTTATACTTTTATTCTACTTATAAACAGTAGAATAGAAACCACTAAATTATTGATCTCGGTGATGGTTACAACTGTGTATTCAGTTGTGAAAATTCTTTGAGATGTATGCTTATGCTATGTGAATTTTCTAAATGTATATAAGTCTTCAATAAAATTTACCTTTGAAAAAAAGATGACACTAAACCCTAAAAAGGTAACATAGGTGCAATGTAAAGTTAAAATTTATCAAAACAGGAATCAGCACCTAAAGTGAATCTCTTATAAAATACTAGTGGTAAGGAGGCTGATTTCCACTGGTGGAAATATTCCAAGCCAGCCAGTAAGATTTGGGCACAATCCAGTGATTTCTGAGATCATTCTCTAGTCAGCTCTGCTTCTCTTTGCTTGAAAGCAACTAACCTTGTGGGAAGATTATTTTAACATTATATAAAATTTGTAAATTTTAGTGTATTTCTACTTGTTGAGAAAACTCATGTTTTCTAGCCAATATGTTTTAAAAAGATTTTTGCTATTGTCTGTATGTTTTACAATACACTAAACCTTTCATAAGAAAATGTAATCCTTACAGACTTTTACCCTATGAAACTGACTTCCTTAGAAAAATAACCTAGAGCTTGAAATTGGGTGACCTGGATAGCTCCCTTAATCTCTCTGAACCTCAGTTTTGTCATCTGAAATTGTGAATAATAATGGGCCTTATCTTAAAGGGTTACTGAGAGGATTAAATGAACGATTGGACACAAACTGCTTAGCAAAGTGTCTGCCCCCTAGAAAGCTGAAAAAATGTTCACTGTTACTTGTATCATTCTTCTACTATTAAGAACTTCTTGTGAAGTGAAATTTTATTTCCTTACCACTAGTAAAATCATGTTTCTGATTGATTATCTCATTTCCCTAAAGTACTATGTTCCCTAAGGAACAGAACTCCTTATAAGAACGAGGGTAAAGAGTATCCACAAACCTTTATACCCCTAAACCCAATCTGACAGTCCAAAGATTAATATATACATATTTTGGGGCACACAAATGGCAGAAGGACCTTTCTCTATGTGAAAATAGAGAATAGGCCAGCCATGGTGGCTCATACCTGTAATCCCAGCACTTGGGGAGGCAGAGGCAGGCAGATCTCTTGAGCCCAGGAGTTTGAGACTGGCCTGGTCAACATAGTGAAACCCCATCACTACACATACAAAAATTGGCCAGGTATGGCAGCACGCGCCTGTGGTCCCAGCTACTCGGGAAGCTGAGGTGGAATATTGTTTAAGCCCAGGAAGGCTGAAGCTGCAGTGAGCCATGATCGTCCGACTGCACTCCAGCCAGCCTTGGCTACGCAGGGAGACCTTGTCCGCCCCCCAAAAAAAAAGAAATAAAGAAAAAAGAAAAGAAAAGAAGGTAAGGAAAGAGAAGAGAAGAGAAAAAAGAAAAGAAGGAAAAAAAGAAAAAAGAAAAGAAAAGAAAAGAAAAAAGAGCAGCCTCAAATACCAATCTGACTTAAAGAGAGTAAATGCTCATGTCAGGTAATATGCGTCATGCCTTTATGAGGAACTCAGAGATTGACATTCTGATCCCAGACATTCTGATCCCAACCACTTTTGAGTACATCAATGAACTTGTACATTGGTGGAAAGGAGCTACCTTTTTTGTAGTAGCAGAATTTATGATGGTGATGACGTCGATGCCAATGCTGCCATTCTGGAAACTGCTTTGTTGAATAAAACATTAATAACTCTAAAACTTGTATCTCCAAATTAATGTTGAAAAATACAATGAGCTAAAAAATGCTATAAACCACTGGAATTTGAAATACAATTGTTTTCAATTTCTGCTGCTGGGAACTAAATGTTGGATTTTAATTATGATGATTCAGGCCCTCACATGTAGGATTTTTTTAAGTGGAAAGAGACCAAAAACCTTCAGCGTAATTACAAGTGATTGGAAATTGGTCAAGTCTCTCCTTAGAGTACAGTTTCTGGCCTGGTGTGGCAGGATCTGGGGTTAGTTATTGGTACTCCCTTGGAAGAAAGCAAAGAGGAGAAGAAAAGAAACTGAAAGAATAAACTCCTCGAGTGTTTTACACTCCTTCTCTCTCTCTCAGAGCGGTAGGGAACCACAGCACACCGAGCAGAGCCTTCTATAGAAGCAGAGGCTGCAGTCTCTGCAGCACCCACAGGACCACAGACTGCTGCAGCTGCAGATTAACCTCCATATTAAAGAGTCACACAGAGACTAATGCTAACAGCAACAATTACTAACATTTACTGAAGGCTGTGTATCAGGAACCTGTCTCAATTCTTGCCCTTAACAACTCTATGGTTTAAGTGCCTAATATTATTTTCCCCATTTACAAATGAGGGAAGTGGGACTCAAAGTGGTTGCTCCTCCGTGTTATGCAGCTAATTCACAGTGGAGCTAGAAGTCAGACTCCGGCATTGCAACTCTAGAGCTCCTCCTCCTAACTGCTGCTGGTGAGCCTCTGTCTCCACTTACACCACCCAGACAAGACAACGTGCATCATCTCTCCAAAGACTAGAAATACAAATAAATTAAAGATAATATAAAACTGAACCAAAAACCATTAAGAGATTTTAAAATTACATTCTATTTTCCCTTTCCAACCTGGTTTGGATTAAATATAATAATGCACATAAGCCTTTAGCCAAGTGCCTGGCACAAACATAGTAAATGCTAGCTAGTAGTAGTAGTGTAACTGTTCATAATTACTATTATAGGATTCACATTCTTCCATAAATCCAGGTCTAACCAATTGACCAAAACTCTCCGTTAAGTATCTCAAATTTCATCACACTCATTCTATGATGTCCACTCCTCCCTTTTTTGAAGGTCAATGTTTTGACATTGTTTATTTGGAGTGGCCTATTTCTGCAATTCACATAATTGCCCAGTAAAAGAATAAAGTTAATTCTCTTTTTCCCTCAAGACTGTCAACACAGCATTTGTTCTGTTTAATGTTACTTCAGATTACTAAGAGACATAAAAATCCCCAAACATAAACATCATTAAACAAAACCTATTCAAGTGGAATACAAAACACACTGAAGAGTCATCATTAATTCCTTAAAGTTTTCTTTGGTTGTTTTGTTTTGTGTTTCTGTTTTCTTTTTTAAACAACTCCACCCAAAACTCAAAGCACAGTCAAATACAGATGAAAACAATCAACCTCTCTCCAATTTGAGCTACAAAAATAGATGCCTTGGGCATCAACGCTCTGGGTTTATATGGATCAAGTACTTGCTGGTTTAAAAGCTGAATCAACTTGGTCATTTTAACTTTGTTTATATTGCTTCCTAAAATATTGGGTTTGAATTGAATTAGAAATATAATTCAACTCTGTGAGCAGCATCAATCTGAAAGGACAGAAGCACTTATATGTCATTTAAAAAATGCACTTATATGTAGTTTAAAAATTTGTCACATCCTTGAGCATGTGACAGAAGTTTCTAAGTGACTTTGCAGTCTTAGCAGACATGGCTCACGATGCCCCAGGACTGTCTGCTTATCTCTACATTCTCCAACCTCCAAACCCAGCTTTCAGCATAGAATCCCAGAACCAGAGGCTGGGAAAGTCAGACAGGACAAGAAAAAGGCCCAAGTTGTTCAAACAAACCGTAAGATGGTTATACCCTCTACATATGAAACTCTTAAAAGAAATAAAAGAGCAGTGAAAAGAAAAGAACAGGGATGTGTTAAGAATAGCTTAAGTCTGCATCCTGGCTCCCCCTTAAGTAGCTGTGCAACTCTGGGCAAGTCATTAAACTTTCTGGGCCTAAATTCCCATAATATTTACCTCAAGGTGCTGCTTCTAGGATTAAAATGAGGTAACTTCTAGGAAACTTCCTGGACTAAATCTCTTATTTAAAACCAAAGCCCCAGTCAGTGAGCCTAAGGACTAAACTTTGACCTCAATACATATTTTGTTCTGTCCCTGCTAGGCAAGCCTGCTGGAGACACTCTGTTTTGTGCCGCAGGATTATAAGTCACATGTGAGGTGTTGATATCAGGAGATGTGCTGATCAAAGGCTTCCATTAAATAAGAGTATGCTGCATTGCCTCTCTCAGTCTGTGTATTTTCATGAACTGTTATAACAAGGGACACAGCAAAGAGAGCAAGCTAAATTATAAATTGCTAAAGCAATGAGCACAAAATCATGAAAAACACTCAGAATTTAAATGTTCCTATGTGTATAAATGCATGCCTAAATATTAACATAAGACTAAGGTGAGGTCATAAAACTGAAAAATTTGTTACAAAATCATTTCTCATTTTGCTCAAAATTTAGATGTCTTTACATTTTAAACAGATAATCATCTGCCTACATTTTTCCCTCTACCTAAGTGGGAAATAACACAGCAGATTCCATGATTATCACTTTACAATGTCTCGAAATAAATGTGCCCACCTCCCTTCAAAGCTAAACAGAGCAACTCCATATATTACCCATTCTTGCTCTTGCAAGATCTCTTTACACTTTGCCTCATGCTTGTTGTATCAAATCCTACATCATCAATCACCTTGCAAATCTAAAACCAGCAGCTCTCCCCGAGTGTACTCATAGGTCCAGTGAGAGAAAGCCAACATCAGCTCCTCCAGGGTGTTGGTGGGGGTGATTTCATCACCGTTGTTGTTGTTGTACTTCCGGAACTCCCCTGTCATATACTTCTCAATGGTCAACCACTGATTGGCTGAATGGCAGTAGATTAAGAAAACTTCCAGGAACCTGTCAGGGAAAAAGAGGCCACTGATCCCCGACAATACAGCAAAAGTGGGACTTACCTTACTGAACAGTCATCAGCAGGAAAGATTACCTAACTCTGGTATGATGCAGCCTCAATGCACATGCCCTTGCCCTTTCTATGGAAGGGATAGGATGCAAATATTGTTAATTTTTCTTTCCATGCTTACCCACCTCCCTTCGCTTTGAGGCAACTTTCCAACTCTTTCATGAGTACCAGACCCAACTTTTCTTGCTGTGCTCTATAAAGTTCCTTGTAAATGAAAGAATGAAGCTTTACTCTAAGTCCAGCACCAAATTATGATCTCTGTCTCAATAAATGAATCCAAGTGTATGAAGACACTCAAGTGAAAGTAACAAGAGTTTATTCTTACAAAATTCTTACTTTCTATAAGACATTGGGGGAAGAGACCATGCTTACAATAAGAATAATTTTTCTGCCATAATGCCCCTGCACATTAATAATAACACCCAAGATCTGTCTGTTTCCCATAACTGAAATCTTAGTTATATCCTCTGAATCTCTTTTTTCCACTCATGTTTAAGTCCAATGATCAACACCAAGGTATCTCTGGGGTCTCTAATTCTCCTTTTGCCAGTCTCTGAAATTATGGAAGGAAGAATCCAAAAATAAGATCATGGGGAATTTCCCCATGGATAAGATTTCTCATAAGTAATGGGCTGAGATGAGATAGATAGAAATTCCTACTTAAAATAAAGGGCCAAGATGCCCAGATTTTCTTACCTTGGTGTGTAGGGAATGGTTTGTGGTTTCACTTGGTTGAAGATATAGATCAATTTTTGAGCAGCTCTTTGTTGTTGAATTTCCTACAAAATAGGGAGCACTGATAAAAATATTGGTTTACTGTTGTACAGCTATGATCATGAAATTACGATAGGCTATCCAAATGTGATTTTTAGCCTTATTCAACTCCCACCACTGCCTGTCCCAAAAGCAAAAGTCCTACAAAACAATACTACCTCTAAAAAATAATAGGCTCCCCTTTGGGTTGAAGATAATGGCCTCAGATAAGGATGTAACCAGATCTCTTTTCTTTGACCTGTCCCTCTGGGCTATGGGTCTCCGAGTTTCACACTTACCCTGAGGCAAAGATGAAGCACAGTGCTCTCCTGGAAGATTTTATGCCATGTCCGCACAACCTCAGGAAGAAAGGACTTGACAATGAAAACCTGTCCCGGCTTGAGAATGTCATCCTCAGACCAAGTGCTGACGACTCTCATGGCTTTACGGAGGCCCCCATCCATCTCTTCTCGGGACAACACCTGTATCATTGCAGCTCTCCCACGCTGAGACCAAGAGGACATGCTTTTATCAAGGTTTAAAGGGGAACTCTCCTCCAACCTGTAGACAGTTATTTCTTCCCCTGCTGCAAAGAGAAGTGAAGGCAAGGAATTCAGTAAGATCGCCATGTCTGTGACATGGATAGTATCCTAAATATCAATGCAGAATCAGTTCAGTTACCCAAACGACCAGAGGAGGATGGGACTAGCAGGGAACAGAACAGAATAAGGACATGGATCTGGCCATGTTTCTATGTTATTTATTGTCTAATAGATGTGGGGAAGGGGAGAAGGGACAAGTATCAGAGGATACAAAAGAATTAAGCTGTTCATACTGCAGACTATAACTGGACAAAAGCAAAGTAGTAAGGATATGCTTCTTCTGTTAAAGATAAATCCTTCTAAAGAGACGGTTTAACCTGATGGTGTTGCTCATTATCATCCCCCTAAGGAGCTTAATTAGACATTCTTTTCTAATTGTTCTTCTCACGACCTATTAATACAGTTGCATATCCTTTATCCAAAATGCTTAGGACCAGAAGTGTTTCAAATTTCAGGTTTTTTCAGATTTTTGGAATATGTGTGTATATATAATGACATATCTTGGGGATGGGGCCCAAGCCCAAACACAAAATTCATTTGTTTCACATACACCTTATACATATAGCCTCATAGTAATGGTACACAGTATTTTTAATAATCTTGTGCACGAAACAAAATTTTGAAAGTGTCTTGACTCTGACCTGTCACAGGAGGTCAGGTGTGGGAGTTTTCCACTTGTGGCATCACATTAGCACTCAAAAAGTTTCAGACTTTGGAGCATTTTAGATTTCAGATGCATTTCAGCTTGAATTTAATACAAGCTCAACCTGTATTTAAAAATTCTGTATATCTGCTTATGTGTACTCTATGTAGATCTGTGCTTTATATCATTAAAAAAAAACTTATTTTTTTCTAGGGGTGATAATACTCCATTGAAAATGCATGGTTTAACTCAGCTGGAGTCAAATAGTATCAACGTCATATCCCAGAGCCTCTCCTTCCTTCCTTTGTGCCTTTGGACAAGTTACTTAAAATCTCAATTTCCCCATCAGAAAAATGGGGATGAAAATACTGTTTTCATTGGGCTGTTGTAAAGGTTAAATAGGCTAACATGGCCAAAGTGAATTACAACCTCAGATACAAACTCAGTCCCACTTAAAGGAATTTAGACACAAAATACTACTTAACTGCTACATAGCTTCCACTTTTAGGCTGTTGAAGAGGGAAGAATTCCTATTGAACCTAAACACTACCAAGTCAGTGTTTAATGTTTCTTAACAGAGCAACATACTCTATACACAACTTCTGTCCAGTTTCAGCTGGTGTTTCATTTCCCCCTTACACCTTTGCTTCATTTTTTTTTTTTTTTATGAACACGGTACTAGTTTACCAAGAAAGGAATCCAATCCCTCACTCTTGCATCTAATTCCTCACCAATAAACACATCTAGGTAATGCTCAGTAACAACTTTTCAAACCTTTCAAATATTTATTCTTGGTGCCCAGATAAATGCCACTGAAGATCTCTTTGAAGTTCTAAATCCTTAGAGGCTTTAGAGCACAGCTATTGATTTGCAAAGCCAGCCATGGGGCCAAATGGAAGGGGAAGGCATCTGCATTAACAGTCAGAAGCCAGGCCGAGTGTGGTGGCTCACGCCTGTAATCCCAGCACTTTGGGAGGCTGGGCCGGGTGGATCACCTGAGGTTAGGAGTTTGAGACCAGCCTGACTAACATGGTGAAACCCCGCCTCTACTAAAAATACAAAAATTAGCTGGGCATGGTGGTGCATGCCTGTAATCCCAGCTGCATGGGAGGCTGAGGCAGGAGAATCACTTGAACCCGGGAGGCAGAGGTTGCAGTGAGCCGAGATCCCACCATTGCACTCCAGCCTGGGCAACGAGAGCAAAACTCCATCTCAAAAAAAATATTAAGATAAAAATAAATAAATAAATACAATCAAAAGTCAACCCGGTCTGTGCCCATGTGAACAGTGTGAGAAGAATCAAGCTCAAGGACACTTTGGGGACCCTTGCTATATTGTCAACTTGCTCATGCCTTATCCTGCCAGACAGAGAAATTTTGGTAGGCTTCGCCAGTGTGAGCTTGTTTTTCTTTACTACTCTAGACTTTTCAAATGACATTTGCAGTCTGAGGTAAGAGCAATTAGTGTACACAAAACAAAATAAACAAAAAACAATACACAAAACATTTCTCTTCAGATGCCTGTTGGCTTTCACCATATTGACATTTATCGCTTTCTCCTGTGCTTATTATAAATGGTTGGTTTGTTCTTTTCTTTCCTACTTACTTCCAGTCTTGAGTTAGTGAATGCCAGGTGCAATATTATTGCTTTCTTCCCAACTGCTGCTCATTATAGGTCTTATTCCCATAGTATTAGATTTTGTCCCTGAATGCTGGCCATGACAGTTAACAAGAGTTTCCATTTTAGGAAATGAATCTCACTAAACTACAACCATCGACACAACGAAATGTTCAACTAAAATAATGCAATGTGGTTTCTCCTGTGATTCACTCAGATTTTATGCCTCTGTCCTGGCATAACCTCAAGAAGGTAGAAATGCTACTCACCAAACAGTTGGATTGGTGTAAATGGTATGGTCTGAGAAAGCCTCATTAAATTATTCCTTTCAATGGCTGCAAACAAAAACAGATTTTCTATTTTAAGTATGCATCAATGGGCCGAATTTACAGAAAGCCTCTCCACATCAATATATTCATATAATGCTATTTAATTTCAAAGACCTCTTATTTCTGCCATTATCAAAAATATAATCTATAATATAGTCTAAAAAACAAACTATGCCTTAAACAGGAAAGAAATCCCAATTTTAGAGGCATTTAATGTGAGATTATGTCACATGGTCTGAGGTAGGACTGTCACCTCCACTCTCCTGAATACCAAATCACATACTAATCCATACATATGTGGAACTTTCTTTTAAATGGCATTTTAACCTGTGAACTTTGGTTTTCCTTTCCAAAGCAAATCCAAAGCACAGTGGACTGTGGGGACACCTATTGTTCACTTTGCACAGTTCATCTTCTTTTTCCAGAGAGAGCTGAAGACCGATTTTAATTAGAAGCGAGTGATCTGCATTTTCCTGTTAAGAGCTATAGCCTAACAGATCAGAGTCAACATGAGTTACAGTATTCCTCACTAGAGACTTTCTTAAGTTGACGGCTGGAGTCAAAATAATAGATTACTGCGGAGCTGAAAGACTCAGTTGTAAGAGCCCGGATTGAGGAGTCTGGAATCCACTGCAACTCCATTCACTACAAAGGAGAATTCAGGATAAGGCAATCTATTACTAGACCCTGAACAAACAATCTCATATAATTATAACAGTAATTATCACACCAATAAGTTCTTACTCATGTATTGAACTTTAGATTTGTAAAAGGCTTACCCATGTATTATCTCGTCCAACGCTGAGAGCAATGACTCCCAAGAAACCACCCAATGGCACCAGTCCAGTTGGTTTTTATATTGCTTTGCATTTCAAAGTGTTTTCCTCTTAATTCTCAACTAGCCCTTTGGCAGACTGTTCCTCAGGAAGGGCAAGTACAATTATTCCCACTTTGAAAGAAAGACAACTGAAGCACTGTGAAGTGATGTTGCTTAAGAGAGTCAAGACCCTTGACATCTTTGTTTAATAACATCTTTGTTGAACTCACTCCGTGGGGTTGGCATTCATTCAGTGATCATACTCACTGAGGCCCCATTGAGGTTACAAAACCCTCCCTCAAGGAACTACTTTCAGGTCTGCCTTTTCCCCAGTCCAAAACATTGAGATCTCTGGTTTGGGGCTGGCTTTGAGCTTGCAAAGAATTTTTAGATCTCAAGGTCATCTTTCTACTTCGCAATCTGGGACTTGAGAATGCAAACATTTTGCAAAAATCCAAATTCTCTTAAATTCTGAAAACTTGTTTTCCCAAGTCAATGGCAAAGTTAGACATTGGAATGTTCTTCCCATCAAAGCAAACAATAACTTTTCAAGTTGGGAGCCATGTCAGTAACATGGAATTTGTCAATGTTTCTGTTTACAAATGCAGAAGCACAGATGTTTAGCTCAGCTGACATGTCTACGTGCACATGCATCCTACCTGAATAATGATGGTGAGGCTCTTGAGGGCTTTTTAAGGAGGCTGAGATCTCTGAAATTAGAGAGAAGATTGGCATTTTAATTATGTGGCTGGAGATAAATACATGCTTATGAATATACTGCCTTCAAAGTTATTATTGAACAGGTTAATCAGAATGGCTTCTCAGTATTAGAAAAAGCTTGCCTAATATCTTTTAACCACATTATTGCGCATGGTATCCTGACAGCTTCCAATCATCAATGTAATATCTCCAAACATATTTATATAGGGAATTGAAGAAAGACAGGTAATATTAGCCTCAAAGATGTATTTCCTCTGAACCAATTACACCTCTGGGTTGCAGAAGGCACTCAGCTGCCCATCATACTTCACGACATCCCAGAAGCATGATTCTCTGAGCTCCCTACCAAGATGCAGTACCCGTAGAAAGACAGTATTAATACCAAGTTATTAACAGACTACTTCACTGACCTAAAATAACAACAAAATGCTGAACACACATTAAGAGCTATATACTGGAAACAAAGAAGAGGGTGGATAATATAGCACCAAGAGATTTGTTTGGTTACACAAAGACTATGTGTTGGGAACACCTCTTCCAAGTTTAACTCATTCTCTTCTGTCTGCTTCAGTCCTAAATTACAAGGCTCTAGAGAAATCCCTTGCAACAGTTTTGCTATTTCATAAAATCAAAATTAAAGTGGAGAACTTTGGTCTCATGATGGCAACTGCTTTATACCTAGTAGAGTAAGCAGCATAATGAGCCCAATTTTGCACATCTCTCTGGGTTTTTGTTGCTGCATAAGGAAAGGAACGAAAATCACTTCCTTTGGGGAGTGTTGGCAAAAAGTAAGATCAGCAGGAAAGATGGCTCCTTTCTGAAGTCATCACTAAAACAAAAGTATTCCACTCCCACTATGGATCATATTAGGTGTGAGAGATATGGGTAAGATGTGGTTCCCACCTTACAGAAAAGCAAATGTATTAGGACAGAGAGCAGGTAACTATAATCACAACACAGTTAAAGTAACATATGTAATAAAGGTATATACAGAGGTTTATGGAACACATTAATTCCACCTGGAAGGTAGGGCCTTCATAAACAGTGTGAAATGCTTAAAGTGTATGGGCATCTGAGTCTGATAAAACTGAGTTTCAGTCTTGGCTTCACTACTTAAGGAGTTGTGAGACTATATTCATATTTACTCATTATACATTTATTGAGTACCTACTATGTGCCAGGCACTGGTCTATGCTCAAGAGGAAGAGCGGTAATCAAAACAGATAAAGTTCCTAGTTACATTCTAGTAAAAGGAAATAGAAAATAAATATATAGTACATATAGTATAGTGTGGGTGTGTGTATGTGTGTGTGTGTGTGTGTGTGTGTGTGTGTGTACGCATCAACTTAAGAGTTAGAAAGCATTGGGAATAGGAAAGTTCCTGTTTTCTATAGGATGGTTAGGCAAAGTCTCTCTCATAAGGTGAAATTTGAGCGCAGAGTTGAAGGAAGAGAGGGGCAGCAATATGAATAAATGAAGAGTATTCCAGTGATAGATAACAGCAAGTGCCAATGTCCTGGGGCAGGTCCATGCTTGTCATGTTTAAGGAGGAGGGTGTAGCCACAGTGAAATGCACTGAGAGAAATGAGGTTGGGGGGTGGCTGGAAAGCAGAACAGGGTGTTGTAGACTCTGTTTGGACTTTGCTTTTGCAAAGTGAGGAGGAATGCCATTTAAGCAAGAGTGACTCAGTTCAACTTTCAGTTTAAAAGGATTATTCTGGCTGTTTCTGGAAAAAGACTACTAGAGAGCAATAGTTTGGAGGCCATACTATAATCCAAGGAAGAGATTATGATTGCTTAAAAACGGTGTTATGTGGAAGTAGCAGAACATGATCAGAGTCTTGATATATTTTGAAAGATTTACTGATAGATGGGATGTAGGGATGTGAAAAAATGGAGGACAAGTATTGCAAGACTTTAGCCTCAGGAACTGGGAGGACAGAGTTGCCATTTCCTGAGATGAGAGAGGACAGTGTTGGAACATTTTGTTTGAGACACCTTTTAGACCTCCACAGGGAGGTGTTACTATGTGGTCAGTCATATTCTGCAAGGCAGAAATAGTGAATGAAAGAGATCATGCTTATGGGCCTGGAAATCTGAATTGAGATCCAGCTTTCAAGAGCATTGAGGAAAACTCAGGGGTTTGCAGTCTGTCTTTGGGTAACAGGAAGTCATTGAAGGCTTCTACCTGAGTGACGATTCAGCATTCATAAAGATAATTCTGATAGAAACATAGGAAAGTTTAAAAGGAGACAACCCAATCAGAATGCTAAGACAAACTCAAGGGCAAATGAAAGTATACACTTTTGTTTTGGGAAATAAATAATGGTGGTTTTAAGGTAGGTGCAGTAGGGTAGACTAAACAGATCACTTTGAAGATGTGGGGGTGGGGAATGGCTGGGGAGGGACGGAGTTAGAAGTCAAGGTTAATAGCTAAGAGCAATGGGGTGGGAAGGAGATTGTAAATGACTAAGATTTCCAGCTTGCATGAAGGAACAAGAGGCTCTCAGAAAGACCAAAAGTAAGTTGACAAAGAAGTAGAACAGCCAAAGAAGAAGAGCCTTAAGGAAACATAGAAAAGAGAGGGTGCCATGAAGGAAAAATGGTCAATATCAAATGCCACGAGTTCAGCGAGAACTGAGAAGAGTCAAGCGAGTTGGTAGTTGTAGTGGAGTTTCAGGAAAGTGATGGGGCACACTCCATGGACTGAAGATCAAATGTTAATTGCTCTTTCAATTAATCTGGAGGTGAAGGGTTAGAGTGGCAGCTTGAAAGCTAGGTAAATCAAGAAAAAGACTATTTGTTTCTTTTGTATAGAAAACAACCTAAATTTGTTAGTAGGCTGAGGAGAAGGAATCAACTGCAAAGCAGGTGGGGGAGTACTAGAAACCCAAGAAAGTGTGATGGAACAAGAATACAGAAGATGAAGGAGTCAAGAATATGGAAAGGAGTTTGTAAATTGTAGTCAAGTTTGACAGTAACTATAGTGGCTTTACCAGGCAGCCATCTCACATGACCTAGTTCTATTTAGCCATGTGGGGCCCCAGATTCTACTAAAACCCTATAGGAAAAGGCACCCATGTAACAATCTTATAAATGGCTCTGAATGAGTAATGTGTGAAAAAACAAAAGGACAGTAAGAGTTGGTGAGCAAAATGAGCTCAGTGGTTATACTCTCATTCACACAGAAAATGGGGAAATGACAGTCAGAAACAGGTCATTCAAAAAGTTTTAAACCAGACATCAATCCCAATTTGTCTGAAGAAAGATATTCCAATTTCTACTCTTCTACTGAACTTTCTACATTGCATGGTGGACAAAATCATAAACAAAATTTCAAGAATGACAAAATATCAGCAGGACAGTGAAACCCAGCATTAAAAATATGAAAAAATAAAAAATAAAATGTTTAAATAGAAAAACTTACTGTCAACTCCATTTGAACTTTTCAGCCTGTTTGGAAAAAAAAATGAAGTTGTTTAGATAATGCAGCCTTAAATCTTACGATTATCAAAAAAAGAGAAGGAAACAGCACATGAAACAGAAATAACACAGAGTGTATATTTTATATACGTGTAAAATACATATACAGTCAAGCATTGCATAATGATATTTTGGTCAATGACAGACAGCATATATTACAATGGTCCCATAGATTATAATGGAGCTGAAAAATTCCCAACACCTAGTGACATCTTAGCCATTGTAATGTCACAGTGCAATGCATTACTTATGTGTTTGTGATTATGCTGGTGTAAATAAGCCTGCTGTGCTGCCAGTCATATAAAAATAAGTACATGCAACTGTGTACAGCACATAATACTTGATGATCATGATGGATGACTATGTTACTGGTTTATGTATTTATTGTATTATGCTCTTTTTCATTCTTTTAGCATGTATTCCTTTTACTTGTGTTTTTTTTTTTAAGTTAACTGTAAACAGCTTCTGGCAGGTCCTTCAGGAGGTATACAGAAAAGGTATTGTTATCATAGAAGGTGATAGCTCTGGCCGGGCGCGGTGGCTCAAGCCTGTAATCCCAGCACTTTGGGAGGCCGAGACGGGCGGATCACGAGGTCAGGAGATCGAGACCATCCTGGCTAACACGGTGAAACCCCGTCTCTACTAAAAAATACAAAAAACTAGCCGGGCGAGGTGGCGGGCGCCTGTAGTCCCAGCTACTCGGGAGGCTGAGGCAGGAGAATGGCGTGAACCCGGGAGGCGGAGCTTGCAGTGAGCTGAG